>NC_136266.1:28390483-28667502 GCF_964187855.1 Myxine glutinosa | reverse complement strand
ATATATATATATATATATATATATATATATATTGTAACGATTTTGAGAAGTGTAACGGGTTTTGAGAAGTGTAACGGGTTTTGAGGAGTGTAACAATTTTGGAGGAAGGGTAACGGATGTGAAGAGTATGGTTTTGGTATGGTAACATCCTGGTAATGTAAATAATGGTCGCAGCCGTCCTCCTAATTAATTTCATAGAACATACACGCAGGTCACGATATATCTTTTAAATAGTGTATTTCCTTATTCCATGTAGGCTAAGTATGTGTTTTCCACTAGATTGACTTTGCATTGTATCAAACAAAATAAGCGTAGGCCCTTCCAATTTCCCCAAAACCTCCCTTCCAATTGCCTTCCGCATTTTGGCTGGTTTTCTTCAAACCACCATTGGCCACGAGGTAAGGTTGGGGAAGAAAGGCGTGTCTCCACCTCGTCATAAGAAGCAAGGAGTGAACCAGCCCTAACAGCCAATCAACACCGCGGTGAGTGACCCGGTAGGCGCGCCCTCGGAGTCGGCGGCTTGATTTCGCTGGAGGTGATAAAAGCGACTGCAGGGGACTGCTTTACGAGTCCGGATGAGAGATGACTGGAGAGAGGCCTTGAGAGATACGCTGGGGGATGACCTGGACGAGGAGCGCAATCCACCGCAAGCCCTACCTACCTACCTACCTACCTACCTGCCTGCCTGCAATATCCCCTGTCGTTGGAGAGACGCGCTGAACGGAGGGAGACGGCTCCACCCCAGGAAGAGGAGCAGGTGTGCCGAGCCAGCGCGTGACGGCCGCGGATACGCGACGGAGGTTTTCCCGCCAAAACCGCGAGGGGTGCTGCGGCCTCCGACTTTGCCTTCCTCTCAAGCAATCAACCTCGACTCCTCGAGCCATTACCTGCCTGCAATATCCACCGTGTGAGTGTGAACGTCCTGTCCTACTCGTTTGTCTTGGGGATTAAGTAAATGAAATAGAATAAGTTAACAATGCACTGTGTGACTGCTCTTTTCCATCTATTGCTGTAAATAATATTGGTCGCTCTAAAATATTGCTTGTGTGTGTATAATAAATCTGTTCTTCCTCCAAACTCTGTCTTTCTTCTCTCTTCTTCTCTTTCGGTCGCTTTAGAGGTTTCCCAATTGAATATCTGTAGCGCGATTAGTCAACGTTCGGTTGGAATCGGGTTCTAATCGGGGAGTAACTGTTCGGACGCGGTTAAATACACCACCGCTCGGTAAAATAACATCCAAAAACCGTGTCCGTAACAATTGGTAGTCAGGAGATGGGATTCGAACCTGGGACTAAATTTATTTAGCCCAAATTTTGGACACCAATTGTGTTAGTACTATAACAATTGGTGTCGAGGAGTCGGATTCGGACCCGGGACTAAATTTGTTAGGCCCAAATTTTTTAAAAAAAAAAATCTTGGTCAAAATTACGAGCTGCCAAAATTGTGTTGTTTTATAAAACCCGAATTTTGAGATCGCGCCATGGACAATCAAGGCGATCGGATGTCGGTGGGGGAGATAGACGGGTTAGGGGTAACCCAGGAACCAGGGGAAATGTATGTGGAAGAAAGGGAGGAGGAGAGCAATGAGGAGGCGGTTGAGGGAGTAGCAGGCGTGCAAAATGGCGTCCTCGCGCACGTGGGTGTAGCGGCACCAAATTTTGCCACGCCCGCGACAGTAGCAGCGCCGCCGTTGGATTCGGACCTTTTGTTGCTACAAATCGGTGCCCTTATGGACAAAATGAGGGACGAAGCAAGGGCTGATAGTGCGAAAATGGAAAGCAGAATGATGGGGGTAATGAGGGACGAAGCGAGGGGTACCGGTAAGGAGTTAGACAAGAAATTTGAGGGGTTAGACAATAATTTTAAGGAGTTAGACAAGAAATTTGAGGGATTAGACAATGGGATAGAAGGGGTGAAAAATGGGTTAATGGGGGTAGAAAACAGAATGGCCGCTCAAGAGAATCAGTTAGAGGGGGTGAAAAATGGGTTAGAGGGGTTAGAAAATAGGATGGAGGACAAATTGCGGGAAATGGGGGAACAATCCGCCCGGGAAATCGAACAGATGGGGAACCAGATGGAGGAAATACGACGAGGTGTAAGTGAGGAGGTCTCTGGGCTACGCGAGGAGGTAAAGCGAGGCGAAAAGCGTATAGAGAAAGAAGTGAGAAATAATACGGCTAAGTTACAAGGGGGAATAGAAGATCTGACGGAGGAGGTGGAGCAGCTGACAGAGGGACAAACTAAGTTAGTGGAGCAGGTTCAAAAGAACACTGCGGTACTAGGAGGGTTAAAGGCGACACAAAAAGAAATTAAAAACGAATTAATAGCGACGCAGAGGCAATGTCAGATGGTACGGGAGGAACTGACAATGAGGGTGGAGGAGGTGACAGAGATAATGGAGACAAAGGACCGGCAGGTGAGGATGCACATAGAGACGGTCACGGTAGCCTTAGAGGACGAACTTGAGGGGACGCACCGAGAAATAAAAGAGGTTAAACAAAAATTAGAGGAAGTGGGGGAAGAGGTGAGTGAAATTAAGAAGAGACGGAGGGAAACTAAGAGGGAGATAAAGGAGGAAGTCATGGAATATGTACAAGGTCTGTGTTCAAATCATGATGCGGTGCTCACTAACCAAGTAGAAAGTTTGCAGGTGGCGGAGGAGGTGCGACGAGGTACGGAGGTGAGTGGCAATGTACATGATGTGAGGGGAGATTCAGTCGGCTTGGGGATTGGTTTGGATCCGGGTGTTCGTGAAAGGCCGTTGGTGGGGTGTGTGACGGGTCAGGTGTGCGAAAAAAGAGGTGTGCGAGAATGTCCGACCATGGGGTGTGTGAGAAAAAAGTGCACGCCGAGGGGTGAGTGTGCCGTCAGGAGTGAGCCGGTCGGAGCGCGTGTGCGAGGGGGTACATGGAAGCGCGGTGTGGTGAGTGTTACGGAGGAAGTAACGAAAGAGTGTACACCTGTGGTGAGTGTTACGGAGGAAGTAACGAGAGAGTGTACACCTGTGGTGAGTGTTACAGAGGATGTAACGAGGAAGTGTACGCCTGTGGTGAGTGTTACAGAGGATGTAACGGGAGGGTGTGCGCGAGAAAGGTGTGTAACGGACGGGTGCATGAGGAAAGAGTGTGCCGTCGAAAGTAAGGGTGAGTGCGCTGTCAAGAATGGAGGTGAGAGTATTGAGAGTGACAAGGAGAGTGAGTTGGTTGTGACAGGTGAGCGAGGATGTACACCTGGGATGGAAGGATGCACACCTGGAATGGTAGAGCGTGAGTGGGAATGCACGCTGGAATTGGTAGTGAGACACGTGGTTGGGTGTGCGGGTGAGAGCACACCTGTGATCGTCACAAAGGAGGTGACCGAGAAAGGGGCGCGAAGCGGTGTATTGGTGAGGTGTGCGAGCAACGAATGTGTGCCAAAGTGTTCGGTGGTCAGGTGTGTGACCAAGTCGGTGAGCGGAGTGAGTGTACCGAGGTGTGAAAGAAAAGGTACGAGGAGAATGGGAACGGCTGCATGTATGAGCAAGAAAGAGGTAGCGTATGCATGTAAGCCTGCAGGTGAAGCGTCGACGGTAACCGGGTTAAAGGTTAGGTCGACTTTTAGCCGGATCGGGCCCTCGGTGCGTGCCGGGCTTCGCGTGCCGCGAGAACCAGCGGAGATCCGAGCCACGGCGGGTTCGAAAGGACCGCCGTGCGCGATCCACGCTGGGCCTCGCGTGGAGCGGCCGCGTCCGGGCTCCACAAGGCGGAGCGGGCAGCTCGATAGGAAGGGTCGTCATGGCGACCACTTTCTATTGAGACGTGCCGGCAGGTCGAGATCGGGACATTGGATGGCTCCACGCCGAAGTGGTGCATGGGATCTCGGCCCGGGTAAGCCTCCGTCCCTGCCCCGAATGCGGGACGTATCCAGCCGCTGGCAAAAAACGACCCGCGTTCATTGCTCGGCTGTACGAAGCCGGGCTGTAGATGTGAATTGGCGCACCGAGAGGATGTAATAAGTAGACGGGTGATGTGAATTGGCGCACCGAGAGGATGTAATAAGTAGACGGGTGATGGTGATAGTGATAGTAGTGATTTGAAACGAAATTTAGAAAAGTGAATAGAATTGGCAGTAAATGGAAAATTTTTGAATTGTTGGATTTGGACGAGCGAAATTGGTAGTGAGAGACCCCCGATGTGGTGGGATGGCAAATCCACCATCCCTCACAGGTGGGGGCAAATGCGCTATAGATTATGGGGTTTATGGCAGTGAAAACGAGCCAGGGAGGGCTTGGATAATGATAGGGATCTAGCGAAGATGACCTTAGGTAACGATAAGGTTAGTTAGTGACTGATACCTGTAGTGGGGACGCAGGTAGATTAGTGTGGATTATAATGACGTGGGAGCGCAATAGTTTAAAGGGACGACTGGGAAGCGCAAGTTTCAGAGGGGAGAAGTTAGCGGAGATGATGCCGTGTGTGTGAGGATTGAACGGGTGAGAATGGAACAGGTGTGATTGCACAGGTGTGCAACTGAACAGGTGGATGGATCAGTGTATGAGGGAGTAGTGGTGATTGCGTGTTGTGTTGACCAAATGGTCCAGGAAGAAAGGAGGGTGCAGGTGGCACCAGGTATGATTGCACAGGTGTGCAACGACAGGTGAATGAAGAACAGGTGTATGTGGCTGTGTGGAATAAATGGTAGTGTGGAATATCTGGAGTATTGGAATGGATGGTCGTGGAGTGAGTATGGTGGAAATTGTGGAGTGGAGTGGATGGTGCGAAGGTGTGAATGGGGGAAGAGTGGACCCCCATCACGGATACCCGGGGCGGGTAGTGTAAGTGTTAGGTAGAGGGTATAGGTAAATTGTAGTTGGATATTGGCATCTGTGGTGCGGGTGACAGAATGGTATGTGGATGGGTGCGTTGGTGTTGTGGAAATGGCTGGGCGTGTAGCCTGTTAGTGTGTGTAGTTGGTTTGGGCACTCCACCACTGTAAGGATGTCGGCCAGGTGAGGCCGCAGGTGGGCTCTGGGAGCCGGTAGTAGTTGTGTGGATGGGGCCCGAGGATCCGGAGGACGGACCCGGGTAGCCCAGTGCCAGAGGGCACCAAGGGGTGACAGAGCCAGGAGAGGGGCTGCCCCCAGTTAGATAGGTTAGGGTGAGGAGCTAGGTAAGCTCGGGTGGCAACTACAGTGGTGGAGGTGTGCAGGTGGGTAGACCTGTTGGGAGAGGTACACGTCGCAGCCCAGAAATTGTGCTAGAGCACCGGGAGATGAATCGGGGGAGTGAGACCCCAAAATTGAGGAGCACCACAGTTTGGCCAATGGGAATTGGTTATTAGAACCCATAGTGTAAGTTGGCCAATGAATTGGCAGGGAAAGACCCCGGGTAGTGTAAAGTGTGTTAAAATCATTTAGAGGATAGTTAGGATGAAGGATCTCCTCACACCATCTGCATCCACTCACCTGAGGTGACAGGTACTCCACACCATGCCATGTTTTGATTATTTTTTATGATGCAAATGTTTGGATTGTGAGACGCATCATGACGTGGGTGTGACATTGTGCTTTGATGTTCCATCTCTGCCTCCTTATGAGGAGTGATGATGAATTTGATGATGGCAAATTTTGAAGTAGAGGGATTGTGGTGACGAATTTGGTATAAGGGAAATATGGGGAAGACGTGACAGTAGTGACGAATTTGTAAATGGGTAGATTTTGTAAATATGGGGTAAGAGCAAGGGTAGTGTAGGTGACAGGGGGGTGACGTACGGTAGGGACGAGCTTTCTCACTTCGCCCTCCGTACGCATTTCACCTTGCATTGCCTTGTTTGACGTGTACCCTTGTGACCTTACCCCTCGCTCAATTGTCTTTCTTTTGTCTCCCACATGACCTGTGCGCCATTGGGTGCCGAGGGGAGCGTGCGTGAGGTGGCCATTGTGCGCCCGAGATTCCCAGAACCAGCACGCATTGCGTTGATGTACCACTTTATGGACCGCTGTTCGGCGGCCAAGTACCACTTGATGGACCCCAGGTTCTGGGGCAGAGCACCTCTGTTGGAGACCGGTCATAGTGGCCAGGGAATCTTGCTTGCGGACCTCGGTAAGGTGGCACCTATGCCAAACAGGTGGACCACCCTTAGTTGGCCCCTGAGGCCCTAAATAAAAATGGACACAAGTTGTGTTTTTTTTAGTATGTCCAAATAGGCCGCATGAAGCCAGAAGACGTCGGGAAGAACATCGGCCCAGCAGAGAAGGAGAAGACCACCACCAGTTGTTTTGTTGTGTTTATTATGAACCATGGTAACCGCACCGGATGGTGTTTTTGGGTGCTTTGTGGTGTTTGGGTGCTTTTGGGTGCTTTGGTGGTATTGGTACTGGTGCATCGATGCAATGCGTGCTGTCTCCTCCCTCCCGACAGGAATTTCTTTCTCTTGTTCCCTAAAAAGAAAAAGAAAAAAACACACAGGTCCTGGGTTGCGTTGTAAATAAGAAATCACGTCATTGTAAATAATGCTCCCCACCGTAAATGTATAGTTTCAGAATAATTCCGTAATTCGGTTAGCTGTGGGCTTGAGTCTGTTAGACAGGATGCAATGCAATAGGGGGACATACTTATTTGTGTTTTAAAATTGTCACACTCAGGGTCAGGTTAATTGTAGAGGGAATTACACCTACATGTCACACTCAGTTAAGTCTAGTAGGCCCGAGGACGTGCCTGAAGAAAGGAGGGTGCAGTGTAACGATTTTGAGAAGTGTAACGGGTTTTGAGAAGTGTAACGGGTTTTGAGGAGTGTAACAATTTTGGAGGAAGGGTAACGGATGTGAAGAGTATGGTTTTGGTATGGTAACATCCTGGTAATGTAAATAATGGTCGCAGCCGTCCTCCTAATTAATTTCATAGAACATACACGCAGGTCACGATATATCTTTTAAATAGTGTATTTCCTTATTCCATGTAGGCTAAGTATGTGTTTTCCACTAGATTGACTTTGCATTGTATCAAACAAAATAAGCGTAGGCCCTTCCAATTTCCCCAAAACCTCCCTTCCAATTGCCTTCCGCATTTTGGCTGGTTTTCTTCAAACCACCATTGGCCACGAGGTAAGGTTGGGGAAGAAAGGCGTGTCTCCACCTCGTCATAAGAAGCAAGGAGTGAACCAGCCCTAACAGCCAATCAACACCGCGGTGAGTGACCCGGTAGGCGCGCCCTCGGAGTCGGCGGCTTGATTTCGCTGGAGGTGATAAAAGCGACTGCAGGGGACTGCTTTACGAGTCCGGATGAGAGATGACTGGAGAGAGGCCTTGAGAGATACGCTGGGGGATGACCTGGACGAGGAGCGCAATCCACCGCAAGCCCTACCTACCTACCTACCTACCTACCTACCTGCCTGCCTGCAATATCCCCTGTCGTTGGAGAGACGCGCTGAACGGAGGGAGACGGCTCCACCCCAGGAAGAGGAGCAGGTGTGCCGAGCCAGCGCGTGACGGCCGCGGATACGCGACGGAGGTTTTCCCGCCAAAACCGCGAGGGGTGCTGCGGCCTCCGACTTTGCCTTCCTCTCAAGCAATCAACCTCGACTCCTCGAGCCATTACCTGCCTGCAATATCCACCGTGTGAGTGTGAACGTCCTGTCCTACTCGTTTGTCTTGGGGATTAAGTAAATGAAATAGAATAAGTTAACAATGCACTGTGTGACTGCTCTTTTCCATCTATTGCTGTAAATAATATTGGTCGCTCTAAAATATTGCTTGTGTGTGTATAATAAATCTGTTCTTCCTCCAAACTCTGTCTTTCTTCTCTCTTCTTCTCTTTCGGTCGCTTTAGAGGTTTCCCAATTGAATATCTGTAGCGCGATTAGTCAACGTTCGGTTGGAATCGGGTTCGAATCGGGGAGTAACTGTTCGGACGCGGTTAAATACACCACCGCTCGGTAAAATAACATCCAAAAACCGTGTCCGTAACAATATATATATATATATATATATATATATATATATATATATATATATATATATATATATATACATATATATATATATATATATATATATATATATATATATATATACATACAGTCACGTGAAAAAGTAAGTACACCCCATGTAAAGTTTTGACTTTTTCAACATATTTCAACATACAGCTATTTCATCTTCATTTCAACAATATTGATAGATAAAGGTGATATAATATAACAAATATCATGAAACATTTACATTTTGTAGTCCATTGTATCTATCTATAATTCCAGTAATCTCTGTGTGTGTGTGTGTGTGTGTATGTGTGTGTATGTGTGTGTGTATGTCTGTGTGTCTGTGACCGCTGTTTCTCGACAACCACGGGTCCAATATACTTTAAACTTGCCAGGTATATTGCTGGGGACCTGAGGATGTGCCTTTTCAAGGTTTCATATTAATCGGAGAAGTAGTTACCGAGCTATGGCGATTTCTTTACCAAACTCCGCAAGCCGTTCGCTTTGGACCAAACCATTTCATGTAAATAGAGGGGGGGGGGGGGGGGGGGATTGTCACCGTACTCGCAAGCCGTTCGCTTTGGCTTTGCGAATGGACCAAACCATTTCATGTAAATAGAGGGGGGGGGGGGGGGGATTGTCACCGTACTCGCAAGCCGTTCGCTTTGGCTTTGCGAATGGACCAAACCATTTCATGTAAATAGAGGGGGGGGATATAATTTTAGATATATATATAGTACGGGCATGCCCTAGTCTATCTATAATTCCAGTAATCTCTGTGTGTGTGTGTGTTTGTCTGTGTGTCTGTGACCGCTGTTTCTCGACAACCACGGGTCCGATATACTTTAAACTTGCCAGGTATATTGCTGGGGACCCGAGGATGTGCCTTTTCAAGGTTTCATATTAATCGGAGAAGTAGTTACCGAGCTATGGCGATTTCTTTACCAAACTCCGCAAGCCGTTTGCTTTGGACCAAACCATTTCATGTAAATAGAGGGGGGGGGATTGTCACCGTACTCGCAAGCCGTTCGCTTTGGACCAAACCATTTCATGTAAATAGAGGGGGGGGGGGGGGGGATTGTCACCGTACTCGCAAGCCGTTCGCTTTGGCTTTGCGAATGGACCAAACCATTTCATGTAAATAGAGGGGGGGGATTGCCACCGTACTCGCAAGCCGTTCGCTTTGGCTTTGCGAATGGACCAAACCATTTCATGTAAATAGAGGGGGGGGGGATATAATTTTAGATATATATATAGTACGGGCATGCCCTAGTATTTTAAATAAACATAAATGCAAATTTCGCATGTGGAAAAAGTAAGTACACCCCTACATTTATCACCACTTCAAATACCTAAAATTAGAATCAGGTGCACCAGCTCAGGTGCAAATGATGAGAACATCGTTAGAGAGGATCTTGGAGGAACCTGTCTTATTTAAACCTCAGACATTTAGTTTGGTTTGTTCTTTGTTGTTGATGTGTGCGGCGTCACCATGCCTAGATCAAAAGAGCTCTCTGAGGCCTTCAGAAAGAAGGTTATAGATGCCTACGAGTCTGGGAAGGGATTTAAAAAGATCTCCAAACAATTTGAAATCAATCATTCGACTGTCCGGAAGATCATCAACAAGTGGGGAAGATTCCAAACATCTGCCAACTTGTTCAGGCCAGGCCGCCCCAGCAAGTTCAGCCTGAGAGCAGACCGCAAGATGCTGAAAGAAGTCTCTAAGAACCCCAGAATGTCATCACGGGATCTACAGGTAGCTCTTGCCACTGTTGATGTCGGAGTGCACGAGTCTACCATTAGAAAGAGGCTGCACAAATTTGATCTACATGGGAGGTGTGCCAGGAGGAAACCTTTGCTGTCCAGAAAGAACAGCAGGGAAAGACTAAAGCTTGCCAATGAACACCTCGGCAAAGACCAGCACTTCTGGAGCAATGTGCTCTGGACAGATGAGTCAAAGGTAGAGCTATTTGGCCACAGTACCAGAAGACATGTTTGGCGAAAACCAAAGACAGCATTTGACCACAATAACCTGATACCAATTGTAAAGCATGGTGGTGGAAATATTATGGTTTGGGGCAGCTTTGCTGCATCAGGGCCTGGGCAGCTCACCTTCATAGAATCCACTATGAATTCTTCATTGTACCATAGGGTGCTTGAGGATAATGTGAGGCCATCTGTCGGAAAGTTGAAGCTCAACCGAAGGTGGACGTTGCAACATGACAATGACCCTAAACATATCAGTAAATTCTCCAAGGAATGGCTGAAAATAAAGAAATGGAGGGTTCTGGAATGGCCAAGTCAAAGCCCGGATCTAAATCCCATCGAGATGTTGTGGGGGGATTTGAAACGAGCTGTGCATGCAAGAAACCCCTCAAACATTGCACAGCTGAAAGAATTCTGCATGGAGGAGTGGGCAAAAATTTCTCCCAATCGATGTCAGAGACTGGTAGACAGTTATAGGAAATGCCGACTTGAGGTTGTTTCTGCCAAAGGGGGCAATACCACCTATTAGAGCCAAGGGTGTACTTACTTTTTCCACATGCGAAATTTGCATTTATGTTTGTTTAAATCATACAATGGACTACAAAATGTAAATGTTTCATGATATTTGTTACATTGTATCACCTTTCTCTATCAATATTGTTGAAATGAAAATCAAATAGCTGTATGCTGAAATATGTTGAAAAAGTCAAAACTTTACATAGGGTGTACTTACTTTTTCACGTGACTGTATATATTGTCCTGTGGTTCCCTCAATTAATACTGAAAGAACCACGGAAGGCAAACGAGCGTTAATGGAGCGTTTTGAATCCAACTATGTGGCGGATTATACGCGAGGGGGAAGAAGAGTACTGACTTACCTGGACGGGTCTCACTGACGTCTTCACCCTGCAAAAATAAACTCAAACCAAAACAGGGTTTATAAATGTACAGAAAATAATGAAAGGGTTTATTGAACAGATGCCGATAACAAGAAAACGCGACGTAAAATCAATTTCCTAATTGGGACGTCCCTACACCAGACTTATAACACAGACGAAGGGAAAGGATAAACTGGATAAAATAAATTATGTGGTGTGTAACTTAGCTCCGATCACTGGTGAGGTCTCGTCAGGGTCGTCGAATGGATCCGGCAGGTGTAGCGCGTGAGCAGCGCGCGTTGACTGGAACTAGGCCTCGTTGCACCCGTTTGCGCTGCAGCGCAAGCTGTGCGTTGTTTCCGCCTGAAAAACTCTGCACATCTCCTGGTGGCACCTCTGATCGCTTCCTGGAGCCCGTCGTCCATGCGCAATTGCTCGTGATGTCCCGAATGTGAAGACAAGGGGGGAGAAAATGATCAGCGCTCAAACGTAACCAAAGTCCGATCCAAGGGGCGTACTCCAGATGTTGGCGTGAAGGCAAAAGGCAAAAAGGAAGAGTCCAGGGTCAGCGAGCAAGAGGGAAAATGTCCGTCCTCGAGTTATTTTAACGTCGGGTCGTGACGTCATCAGCGCTTCTCCACCAATCAGCGTGCCGCTTCTTGCTCGCCTGTGACCTCCTCGGTGGTCTTCGCCAATCGGCCCTCCTTCCACCAATCAGCGGGTAGTTTCTTGCTCAGTCCTGGCCAATCACAAGTCCTTCCTCAACCTGGCCTTTCCGTTGGTCGACTCCCGTCCAATAGCGAGTCGCTTCTTGCTCTGCCCTGGCCAATCATGAGTCCCCGGGGCGTGTTTTGGCCTGCTTGTCCTTTGCGGCGATGTAGCTGGTGCGTCCCAAATGGCAGTGTTCAGAAATGGCTTCCGGTTGGTTTTATGGTTCTTATTTAGTGTAATTAATGGCATTTCTCACTAGTCTACGGTGCAGTGCCATAAAGGACAAAGGATAACTAACATCGGGTAAGACTTACAAGGATAATTTATCCTTATGCCCTAAGCTCGTTAACATGCCCCACCCCCTCGTGACAGGGACTAAGACACACCTTACTCCGACATTCGGCCAAACAGAACTTATTACCTGTGGATGGTTCTTACCCGACATCCGGAGCACCTACCTATACGAATCTACCTGGCTCTACATATCACTACCCTCACAAACATAACAATATATATATATATATATATATATATATATATATATATATATATATATATATATATATATACATATATATATATACATATATATATATATATATATATATATATATATATTGTTGATTCTGGGGGTAGAGCAAAATGTAGAGCAGAGTAGATCTGAGTAGGTAACATGCTTCGAGATGTCGCGATAAGGAACACTTCCTGTAATAAGTCCGTGTTTAGGCGTTTTGTCGGGTAAGGTGTATAATTGTGAATCTACCAGGAGATTCGGGTGATAGTTAGTGTAGGGGTTAATCAGTAGAGCCCTTGTATGTCTCACCTAGTAGTCAAACCTTTGTCCATTATGGCACTGCAAACCACATAAACATTAGTTTGGACCTTTAGTACAACACTAAATGACGCCCTTCCCCCTGACATGACTTCGGAAGAAATCGGGCTGGAACACCGCCACAATTGACCGCCACCATTTACACCTCCGAGAGGCCGATCCGCCTCGCATAGCATGTGCTATGACGGGGAGCAGGAGTGGGGAGAGTTGGAGTGACGCAGAGGGCGTGACCTGGACGAGCCGGCGAGTCGTGGGAGGCTCTGATTGGCAGAGCAGTGCGCCAATGTGACGTCACCGGCCGGAGATATTACCGAGGGTCGGACGCCATTAACATTTTGAGAGTTCTGCAGAAGAGATAAGACGAGAGTTGAGATGAGAGCAGAGCCCTGACCTGAGTAGAGAGTTCACTTCAGTTGAGCCGGAGGAGTTGAGTTGAGTGGAGTCCGGAGTGAGAGTTGATACGAGTGCAGTTCGTACAAGCAGTTGCCGAGCACCATTGAGTCAGCAGTTCGTGTGCACAGGCAGTTCGGAACGGAGCAGTTGGAAGTTGGGTGACGAGCGCCATAACCAAGTTCAGGCAGTTCAGATCGGAGATCCTGAAGACGAGTTCAGAGCGCGAGGGGAGCTTGCTGTCCTGCTTTGGGGCCTCGTGTGCGAACGGAGTGGGCGTTGGCTCGGGCCATTGCATTGCTGTGGGGCTCGGAGGCGGTCGGAGAAGGCCTGGTGGCGGCCGAGCAGGGCCGTGTTACAAGAAGAAGACGACAGAGACAGATAAGCCCGAGCTCCGCATACATTTTGCACCAAAAGACGTGTTTCTTTCGTAATTCATAATCCCCCGTTTTGTATTTGAGGTCTGGAGTGCGGGATCCCGATTTAGAATAGTTCATTACCGGCGCGTATTTTCCTGTCCTTGCTTTTCATTTAATAAATCGTATTATTTTCTGTATATACCTGAACGCAGTTTCCTGTTTGATTTTAATAGATAAGGCTGCAGGGCTCTCGCTGTGTCCCGCCATTCCGCGCGTTTAAGTGTTTGATTTGGAATCCACTATTGAGTTTTCGCCTCGGAGGTTAAAGCCTTCATCATCGGCCTCCGCAACTCTGATGTTAATTGGAGTAGCGCGACTATATATATATATATATATATATATATATATATATATATATATATATATATATATATATATATATATATATATATATATATATATATATACACAATGCGTATCAAAAAAAAGGTAATCCGAATTCAAGGGGTAAATATGCAAAGGTTATTTATTTTGGCAATTTACATGTGGTTTACTAATTAAGAGGAGATCCTCAGCTTTCCATTGATACTTTCCGTGCATCATTGCTGTCACACATGACTGAGTACATGTTCATTGAAAATGACAAGTTCAAATCGCATTTTTACAAGTTTGGCTAATCGATGCAAGTCAGGATAATTGGTGCAAAATGAACGTCAGATGTGAACTTTTCTCAGGAATGATTGGCCTTTATGCACCCACACCTTCAACATGTCCACCTCCCCTTTCAACACAAAACTCACAGCGGCGGAGCATGCCCTGAACTGCTCGTGTCACCATAGCCGGGTCATTGCGCAAAGCATCCACTTCATGTCGAATACGGCCCTGCAATTCGTCAAGATCACGGGGAGGAGTTACGAACACCTTGTTCTTTAAATGTCCCCAAAGGAAATAATCACATGGTGTGAGGTCAGGTGATCTTGGCGGCCATTCCACTGCATGGTTGAGGGCGATGACACGGTCTCCAAAGAGTTCCCTCAGTCGATCTCGGACAGCAAGACAGACGATGTGCTGGGGCGCCGTCTTGGGCCCACCAGAGATATCTGAAGACACCACGAACCTTTTGCTCAAAGTTCTCCTCCAGCTGCGGTAAAACTTCATCATTGATCATCTGCAGATACCTGTTATACAGATATGCATATGTTATACATGTTATACAGATACCTGCAGATACCTGTTACCATTGACATTCCTTTTAAAGAAAAATGGTCCGATCACCTGACCACTTCCACAAAGTCCCAACCAAACAGTCCACATTTGTCGATTCATGTTGGTGTCAAAATTAAATTCCGGGGGTTGTCCTGTCGGTGCATATTCAAGAACATTATGGGTATTGACCTTGCCGTCCATGGCGAAAGCAGCTTCGTCGCTGATAATGAGATACCACAGGAAATTGACATCTGCTTCGCAACGTGCTATTAACCATCCGGCAAGCACCAGCCTCCTGGCAAAATCCCCTGGTGTAAGTTGATGCCGGATGTGAATCCGATATGGATGTTGGTGGAAGTCCAGTCTTGTGATTCAGTTGAATGTTGCCGAAGGCAATCCCGTCCCACTTCGTCTTACGCTGGTATCCCTCGGATGCTCCAAAACTTGCTGCCTTACTGCTGCAATGTTCATTTCCGATCGCCCAATGTGCCTCCTAGCAGAATTCCCCTTGTTGCGGTTGAGGCTAGTGCCATGCTCTTGGTATTTTCTAACATTCGCCCAGATGGTTTTGGCTGCTGGAGGCTCCTGTTCTGGGAAACGTTCTCTGAACGCATGACGAGTTCGCTGCAAACTTCCAGTTTGGTGAAAGGTTGTAACCACGAAGGTCCGCTGTTCTGTCGTAAGTTGAACCATCTTTTCAATGACTCAGACTGTCTCTAAACCCATACACTGTAGGCCCATCTTAAATACCCATCTTAAACAAAGGATGACGCAACCGACGATTACCAGACCAGCTTAACAATTCTACATAATCAACTTTACAGTCGACAAGTAATGCGTCCATTTCAAAACTGTCTTGCACCGATTAGCCAAACTTGTAAAAATGCGATTTGAACTTGTCATTTTTAATGAACATGTACTCGGTCATGTGTGACAGCAATGATGCATGAAAGGCATCAATGGAAAGTTGAGGATCTCCTCATAATTGGTAAACCACATGTAAATTGTCAAACTAAATAACCTTTGCATATTAACCCCTTGAATTCGGATTACCTTTTTTTTGATACGCACTGTATATATATATATATATGAAAAAAAATAAATATATATATATATATATATGTATATATATATATATAGATATAGATATAGATATAGATATATATTTCTCTCGCAGATATGTACATCTGGAAATCGTAGAAAAAAACCAGGAATGGGCCTTTGCATACGCGTTGGTAGTACCCAGTACCCACGGTCAGGTCACGGGCAACCCCCTTGACGACTTACCAATGCTGTCCGAGGGAGTGGGTGTTTCTCGTATACAAAAACGGCCAACTTGAAAATCATGCACTGAAGACATTTTGTTTACCCTAATAAAATCTAAATCACATGACAACCATTTTAATGTATACTCTATTCAATCATTGTTACCAGTGTTGTCGACCTTGTTTAAATTATCAGGCATGAAATAGGGTTAAATGAAACCTATTAGACTGACTTTCATGATTACAGTCTAGGGCCATAAACCTGTGTCACGACTTGACAGGTAACCCACTTATACCTCCTGCCGAGTGCATGTGCTGGACTCTCAATATGTGTAAAAGGTCAGTGCGCATCTAGATGTTATTTATGAATGGGTTGCCTCTAAAATGACCCCTATCATAATCAAATTATTATCCTTGTCGTAAATGTATTCTCTTTGTACGTTTGCATGTGCAACTGAATTTTTATTTATAAATAATGAATTGTGAATATCCCAGAGTGCTGTGCGAGGTCTCATTCTTCGATTTAAACAAGTTTAAACCTTGCAATGTTGCATTGTACAATTCTACTGCTATCAAATTTTATGAGTCGAGACAACGGTCCTGATATGTTCTCTTTTAAATTAGTATAAATCTCAATTCTCCCTTGGCCTAGACTTTACAAAACCAATCCTTAAAGTAGTACTAGCTTGAATGCAAGCGCATGAACAAAACTTTCTTAAACGCACCTAATGAAAGTGCTGCTGGACGCAGTGTGCGAGGTTGCATGATGGAACTGAAATTGCTTTTCAAAAATTATTACTCATGGGAAGTTATCAGTTTCCTCTGCACTAAAACTACCGATCTGGGGCTTTGTCAGGTTATATAAAGGGACGTTTGTGAAATTATGCCTCATCGCACTTCAAGCATAAAATGTATGAATTGCTTTCCTTGGATTATTGGGGAGAACTTTTGGCCTTTGACTTCAGTCTCCTTTCTTTGATTTTTTGTTGAGCTTCACATTTAAGTGATACTTTCAATTGCAATGAATCTAGCCTCTGCTTTAATCTGAGAAAGAGGTGTGGCAATACATCCCTGTGGAAGAGATGGGGCAAGATGTCCCTGTCAGAAGAGGTGGGGCAAGATGTCCCTGTCAGAAGAGGTGGGGCAAGATGTCCTTGTAAAAGAGGTGGGTCAAGATGTCCCTGCAGAAGAGTTGGGGCAAGATGGTCAAGGTGGGGCAAGAGTTAACAGGGTAGAAAATGTCATTCTTTTGAAAGGGGATGATGAACATCCGTCTTAAAACCTAGAGGGAGGATGAGATTGACGAGAATGTAGAAGTTGGCTCCACAGATGGGAAAAAGAGGAACAAACTAGTCGAAGTAAACAGTGAGTTTCACCAGAAGGGTGTTGATGGTGGACTGCGTGTGCCCTACAGAAAGCAAGGCACGAAACAAGGAGAGGGTGCGATAGCAGAAAGGAGGTGGTAGAAGACAGAGAGACCACCAAACTGTTTGTGGTGACAAAGTGAGAGGTTCATAGACCCTGCTTCATCATGGGAGACTCTAATGATGTTGAATACCTTCGGAACCATTGCTCAACCAGAGTAAGGTGTGAGGCAGGGTGTATGGTAGCCCATGGCGCCAGATCAGAGAGGGAGAGCAGTACTCCATCAAGCTGTGGATGAAGGCCTTGTAGGTGGATAAGTGTTCAGGTGTGCAAGGATGGACTTTATATGACGGGGGATGCCCATTCGGCGACCGACTTTGGAGGCCATCTTTGAAATGTGTCTATTTTTTATATTTTTTTATATATATTTTTTGTATACAAGATCGAGGCTCGTGAAAGAGCTAACATTAATCACACCAAAATCAAACAGAAACATAAAACATAGAATAAGGGGAGCGGTAGACAAGATGGGGAGAGAGGAGGAAGCACACAAGTACAACATTTGAGAGCAGGAACACCGGGAGATCTGTGGGAGGGAGAGGGCTTGGGGGAGGAGGCACGGGAAGGGATGTGGTGGGTGGTTGAGGTAAAAACCACATGGACACAGCTTGGACTTCCAGGAAAGAAGTCGGTATTTCAGAAAAGTGGATCTGGGGTGAATTCACGGGGGTAGAAAAGATCAAGGTTTTGGATGTGGGAATATAATAGATGGTGGTGAACAGCTGTTTTAAAGACCTGGAGGGAGGAGTGGGATTCAAGAGAGTGAGGGAGTTTGCTCCAGAGGCGGGAGTAAAGAGGAATGAAGGAGTGATTCAAATAATGAAAGAGTGAAATCAATTCAGGGCCACACGTTGACTACGACCAGAGAGGAAGTCTACAAGCCATGCCTGGAGATTTTCATGGATACCATAGGAGGAGAGTTTGGTGAGCAGAGCGCGGTTCAGAACGTATCAAAGGCACGTGATATGTCAAGGGAGACAGCTCTGATTTCCTGTTTGGCATTGAGGACCTCCATCCATTGTTGAGACAGCAGAAGCAGCATGTCCAGAGTAGAGTGACCTGGTCTGAACCCAAATTGATGATCAGAGATCAAGCCATTGGTGAAGAGGAAGGATTTGATATCCGAAGCAATGATGGATTCCATGACTTTGCTGATAATTGGGAGCAGGCTGATTGGTCTGTAGTTGCAAGGATCTGTTTTTGCACCTTTTTGTGTAAAGTGGTGATATTGGCTGATTTCCAAGCTGATGGCAGTTGACCTTGAGCAAAAGAGAGGGCGAAGAGAACAGAGAGAGGGTGTGGTGTGTAAGAGCGGAAGAGCAGGATTTTAGGACCCGTGGGCTGATGCCGTCTGGTCCAGTTGCAGAATCAAAGTCGAGGATTGACATAAACTTCTCCACCTTGTCAGGAGAGAAGGACACAGAGTCCAGGAGCAGCTGGGTACAACTTGGTTCGGTGGGTACAGAGAGAGATGGGTTTGGGACACTAGATTTTGAGGCAAACACAGAGTTAAGGCATTCAGCTTTTTCAAGTGTGTAGTCAGCTATGTAGCCATTTGAGGTAAGGGAGGGAATGGAGGGGGAACAAACACCAGAAACAGATTTGACAAGTCGCCAAGACGGTTTGCCGAAAAAAAGATCATGGCTGATAGTGAGACCAAGAAGTTTGAATGACTGAAATTCTTCAAGTTAAGAAAGTGGATTGGAGGGTTTGCCAGACTTTACTTTCAGAGAGAGATAGTTAGCGAGCGTGAGATTTGTCTGGATGGAGACATATTGTAAGTGTTTGACAAGCTCGTGATTCGATCAAGATCTGAAGAGAGGAAAGAGGCAGCTGCCTGTCTATCTGAAGGATAAAGGATATATTTTGATAAATAAAGACTATGGATCACTTATTTGAATTAATAAGTTTGATAAATAAAGCTTTTGTTTTTTTTTCTTTTTTTTTCTTTGCACATTTTTTGCAAGAAAATATATAATGCTTTCATTCATTGTCCCTGGCACGAATTTCACTTTTTCTGCAGCAAATAAAAGCAATTTTTAAAATGGCAACCTTGCCTGGCCCTCGTGCCATGTCGCCGTTCACCTGATGGCTTGCTTTCCCTCGAGCGCAGAGGTACTCCTTGCAATGGGCCCTTTGCGCATGGCCGCACACCTTTCGCTGCTTCCATAGGCTTTTCACCATCGCAGCTGGGCTGTCAACCAGACTCACGTCATGAATCATTCGGTACAATGTTCTCACTTGTTTATTCTTTCAAATATTGTACACGGCTCCTTTCCTATTCCATCTCCAAGCGCTGCATGACGTCATCGCCGGGCACCAAATGGGGCCCGGTGATGACACACGCTGAAAGGCAGTACATACTAAGTTTTCACTCCGGTTTCTTCCTTTCTTTTTGGTTTTCTTTCTTCCTTGTTTGTTTGATTGTCCGGGTGATATCTCAGCCATCCTTTGAACTAGGAAGCTGAAATTTGGGTACAATAGTGAGCACGTGCTTTGGCAAAAACCGTATTTTAAATTTTTTGATTAATTAATTAATTGATTGATTGATTACTTGATTATTATCGATTAATCAAGTACTTATTTATTTCCTTTCTCATCTGGGCAATATCACAAGCACCTTTTGAGTTAGGAAGCTGATATTTCTACACGATAATGACCAAATGATTTGTCTGTAAAGAGTATTTTTGATTTTTTGATAAATAAATTAATCGATTCATTATTTAATTATTTGATTGATGACTTAATTAATTTTTTTAAAGATAGAGATTCAGATGAAACATTGGTGGTTTACGTATTCTATTAGCCAGGTGATGAAAAATTTCATTATTTAACAATTATTATTTATTTATTTTTGGTATTAATCACATTTATTTTCTTCCTCATCTGGGCAATATCTCAGGCACCTTTTGAGCTCGGAAGCTGATATACGGACAAGACAGTGACCAATGATGTGGCGATAAAGCATTTTTGATTTATTGATTAATCAATTAATCGATTGATTGTTGAATTTTTGATTAATTACTCAATTATTTTTTTAAAGTTACAGATTTGGATGACATGGTGGTGTTTTAGGTATTCTATTGGCCAATTGATTAATAATTTAATTATTCAACGATTATCATTTATTTATTTTCATTATTAGTTACTTATTTAATTTGTTTCTCATCTGGGCAATATTTCAGGCACCTTTGAGCGAGGAAGCTGATATTTGAACACGACAGTGACCAAGTGATTTGGCTATAAAGGATATTTTAGATTTTTTGATTAATCAATTAATCGATTAATTAATTATTTGATAATTTTCAAAACAGCTTTGGATGAAACTAATCAATCAATTAATTTAATTAATTTAAAATAATCAGTCAATTTTTGTACTCTCCCTCCCAATATAGTCTTTCTGTGCTGCTCGGCAGCATCGCTGGAGGCGCCCCGGCAATGCTTCGCGTTGGAGGATGTTATTACCTCCGCCACCAAAGGCGGATGGAGGTTATGTTTTCACCCCTGTCTGTTTGTCTGTCCGTCCGTTTGCCGTTTGTTTGTGAGCAAAATTTCTCAAAAAGTTGTGGATGGATTCAAACGAAATTTGGCAGAGATGTAGCGTATGTGAGAGGGACGAAATGATTAGATTTTGGTGAAGATCCGGGTTCAGATCCGGCTACTAAAATTTTTAAAATGATTCTTCACCATTGGGAGATAGGGCCAACCAGGCGACGGTATGCAGGATATCTCAAAAAGTTATGTACCGATTTGGACGAAACTTGGCGGACCGGTTGGGTGTCTGACAAGGACCATTCGATTCGATTTTGGTGAATATCGGAATATGGATTCGCATATGAGATTTTTTTTTTAAAGTGATTCTTCACCATTGGGAGATAGAACCAAAAACGATACATAGCAGGATATCTCAAATAGTTATGTATGTATTTAGACGAAACCTGGTGGACAGGTTGTGTGTGTGACAAGGAAGAATCGATTCAATTTTGGTGAAGAGCCGGATATGGATCCTGCTAGTGGAATTATTTTAGTGATTCTTCACCATTTAGTGATATGGTCAACCAGGCGAAGGTATTCTCTCTACTGAGTGTCGTTCTAGTTTATTTATTTATTTGGCATGGGGCAGTGTACTTTGAATGTGTCAGTACTTGTTGCTTGCTTTTTTTTTTTTACAACTCAGCATTAAGCCGAGGCAATTTTACCAGTTGTTTGTAAGTCTGTCATAGCCATATTCGATTGTTTGCCTTCGAACCTCATTGTGATTGTTGGTATTTGGCAAATGACTTCAAATAACATGAACCATAATCACTTGCTTTCCAATAAGCTATGACGCAGGAGGAGGCCATTTGGACCATCACGCCTGTGCTTTATCAACAGATGAATTAAACCTATCAGTTTATTGTTCCCTACCCCTCCCACAAGGTCAAAGATGGGGGACATTTAAATGAGCTTCGTCCAACCGACCGATCATCCGTCCATGTACTTTTGACGTTTGTGTCCCGTGATATTTCATAAACGTTAAAAATTTAGATTTCATATTGCAGATATCTATTTTTCATGAAATTGGCCACCATCTCGTTAACTTGGCATGTGTATGCTATACTGTATTTAAAAAACCGTTCAAGATTTGGCTTTCATATTGTACCGATATATTCCTCAAACCACCCAAAAGGCAGGGGACCTCGAGTATCAGCTCCTTGTTTCATTAAACTCACTGGGAGAGGGAGTGGATGGGAGAAAGAAGATTATAGAGAAAAAGCTGGCTTACCCAATCAAGATCGGTCTGTTTGGTTCTCATCACAAAGGATGGGTATTGTCAAGTTGCATGTATGTTGATGTTGATGTACTTTTTTGTATTTGGCATTTATTTCCAGTAAGTGAAATAAGTGAAATGTTACAAACTGAATTTAATGGTTTGAGTGTGCCATGTTTGTCTGTTGGTGTCGAAAAGATACTAATGCATGAAAACAATTGAGGTTCAGCCAACTTAGAAGCCAAGTCATTTTCAATACAAACATTTGAAAACCTGAAATATTTATTCCCATTCATGATGTATTGACATTTCGCTGTGGTTGTAATACTTGGCTGTAGCAGCAATGTTGACAGTTTATCTGAAGAGTATACTGTACCTGATACTAACCACAGGTAATACAAAGAGATGTACTTTGTGCTCCGCCTGATGCAAAGTATTTGTCCTTGTAATTATGTCAATACCCCAGGGTACATAATGTTGCGTTAATCTTTCCTTTGTTGGCATAAATTGGAATGTTTTGCTAGAACCCATGCGGAAGCACCCCACATCGAATTGGCCATATATTAAATAGGGTTCATCGAAGTCCAAGCTGAGGACTTTGATGCTCTGTTGCACTTTGATGCTTTTTTTGTCATAGAAAAACTGAGACTTATGAGACATTGCAGATGGCGGAAGACAAATGGAAATGCTGGAATCGCTTGGGATTAATGGGATTCGTGGGATTTATTAAATTTGTCCTCTTCCAGGCCCTTTTGTGATCTTGACTTCCAGACAGTTTGTGGTCATGTTTTGGAGGATCAATCTTGTTCCATTCGCAATTGCAGAGGCAATATTTATATGGTGTATTAGAGGCACCTTTGTTGTCAGTGCTAAGCGATGAGGTGTCATACCAAATGGTTCCATGGAGTTTAAAAACTCAGTTGGATAGCGCACTGCATCTTCGTCGTCTCTCACCGAGTCTATAGACCTGAAGATTTGTAGATTTCCTTGGAAATTCTGCACGAGTTGCCCATTAATTTTACGAACCGATTCATTGTGTTGCGCTGGAATGGCTCGTTCCATTAACCATTGACTGTTGCTACCATTGTATTTCAGGTTGAGATACACTGCTTCCAGAGGTGCTCGTTCATATGATTGCATCATCTGAAAGGATGCATTATATTGTATGGTGTTTATGATGAACTGTTTTGAGTTTGGACTTTCTCCTTAAAGTAGCGTTTCTGCTGGATCTGGCAGAGTATTCAAATGCACTTAATCACATTGTAGCAGCATATGCTTGGAGCCTGTGGTATTGAGAGTTACATGAATATTAATGAATGCATGATGACCCGGAAAGAATGAGGTGTAACCGGTAGTGACGGGTACGAGCTGGGTGAGGAGTGGAGAAGGAGATGCCATTAAACGTTTGAGCTGAAGAACCTGCGTGTGGGCTGTCATTGCTACACAACATATTGGCGACGAGGATGGCTTACCTTACTCTTACACCACCTGCTGCATTCCTCCAGAGTCTGGGTGAGCCTATGATACCTTTTACCTCATGGATGCGCATGTTCGATAACTTCAGGCTGGCGGTAAATGACGACGCACTTTCTGATGTGAGGAAGCACGCATTGCTTATACACCGCCTAGGAGCTGAAGGGCAGCGTTTATTTTATACTCTACCAGTTGCTGAGGAAACGTACTCTGCTGCTCTCGCCGCATTAACAGTCTTTTTCAAGCCAAAAGTGAACGTTGTTTTCGAACGATATAAGTTTCTTCAGCGAGCACAAAGACCTGGTGAATCGACTGCTCAGTTCGTTGCTGCTTTACGGGAGATTGCGGTTAATTGCGAGTTTAGAGATCTCTCTGATGAAATGATATGAGATCCGCTCATGGAAAAAATCCCTTACAGCTCGTACATGAATGGTTTTTTTTGTTTTTTTTTGTATACTGAATCGAGGCTCGTGAAAGAGCTAACATTTATTTCACAAACAAATCAACCAGACAAACAAAATATACAAAAAGAGGGAGCGGAAGACAAGATGGGAAGAGAAGGGGAAGCACACAACCACAACATTTGAGAGCAGGGAGAAGTGTGGGAGGGAGAGGGCTTGGGGGCAGGAGGCGTGGGAAGGGGGGGTGGGGGGGGGGGGGTGGGAGAAGTATAAAACACAAGGGGACCGAAATTAGCGGGGGTAGAAAAGATCAAGGTTTTGGATGGGGGAGGATAAGAGATGGTGGTGAACAGCTGTTTTAAAGACCTGGAGGGTGGAGTGGGATTGAAGAGAGTGAGGGAGTTTGTTCCAGAGGCTGGAGAAAAGAGGAATGAAGGAGTGAAGGTGAGCAGAAAGTCTTGATTTTGGCAGTTTAACCATAAGAGGGTTGCAGGCAGATCTTGTGCGACCTGTAGGAATATTTGGGGGACAGAGCCCAGAGAGGGCTGGGGGGGCAAGGCCAGAGAGGAGTCGGTAGAAGACGGAAAGACCACCAACCTGCCTGCGGTGAGTGAGTGAAAGGCCCTTGGAGTTAGCTTCATCGCGGGAGATTCCAATGATTCTGAACGCTTTGGTTTCAACAGCGTGAAGACGGGCTAGGTGTGAGGCAGGAGCACCAGACCAGAGGGGAGAGCAGTATTCCATAGAGCTGCGGATGAAAGCCTTGTATGTGGTGAGGAGCTCAGGTGTGCCAAGAAAGGACTTCGCACGACGGAGGATGCCCAGTCGGCGACTGGCTTTGGAGGCCAGATTTGAAATGTGGTTTTCCCAGGAAAGATCATGGCAAATAGTGAGACCCAAAAGCTTGAGTGACAGAACTTCTTGGAGAGGATTATTCAGAAAGTGGATGGGAGGGTTTTCCAGTCGGTCTTTTCGGAGAGACATCGTAAGAGTGTGAGATTTATCAGGATTGAAAGACATGTTCCATTTGTTTGCCCAGTCTGTGATTCTTTAGGAACCGGAGCTTACACTGGAGAAAGCCCTTGTGATGGTGGGACAAAGCAAATCAGCCATGGCGGAAGCGAAAACGATTACATACGACACATCAACATCCTTTCAGGATGTAAATACAATACCAGAGCGGAGCAATACAGATGCGATCCCATACACAGGGATGTATCAAATGAACCTGCAAAGCCAAATTTTTCACAGGCTTGACAGGTACACCAACAAAGTACCTGTTATTCTTGTAGTAGATCTGCAATGCACTTAGCCAATTACCCCCAAATGCTCTGCAAAATATGTAAATTGCAGGCAGTGTGGTAAAACTAGACATTTTGCTAAAGTATGTCGCAGTAAAGATCACAATTACCAAGTGCATGAAGTGACTGTACCAGATGTGACTGTTTTGAGCATAAACACACATGCTGCTGAACAAATTAGAAGGAACCTATTTTGTGATGTTCATCTTTGCACACCTGATGTACAGTCATGCTCAACTAAATTACTGGTGGACACAGGTTCAGTCGTTTTAATACTTCCAGAGTCTACCTACCTGGAGCATTTCAAGAGTGCACTTCTTACAGAACGAAAATTACGCTTGGTGAGTTACCTGAAAAAATCAATCACTGTGGTTGGTTGGCTTCACGTACAGGTGCGACACAACCATGTTTCTGTGCCTGCTGATTTCTTCATTGTGCCTTCTGGAACACTAATACTTGTGGACCTTTTCACTGCTCTCAGACTGAATATATTGTTCATGGATGTTTCTCCTACACCAGTGCTAAGTACCTCTGTTCATAAAACATCGGCTTGTCGGACATCTAATCCTAACTCCACTGGAACTTTAGGCTATGCAAAAGGATTTGTACACAGAGTAAAGACAAGGCCTGATGTGGTGCCAATCCAGCAGAAGGTTTGCTGCTTACCTTTTGCTGTCCATGATGCTGTCCCACAAGAAATGAAAACACTTGAAGAAGCAGGTATCGTTGAGAGAATCGACTCTTCTGAATGGGTTTCACCTATTGTCATTACGCATAAGAAACTAGGAGGTATACGACTGTGTGTGGATCTTTGTGAACCCAATAAGGCGATCGTAATAGACAGTCATCCACTCCTACATATTGAGGAGGTATTCACAGAACTTTGTGGAGTGAGAATGTTCTCTACTCTTGATCTTCAGAGTGCATATCATCAAGTGCTCTTGCATGAGGAAAGCAGAGACCTTACGGCTTTCATAACACACGAGGGACGTTTCCGTTATTGCCGTGTACCTTATGGTCTTGCTTCTGCTCCCAGTGCATTTCAGCGAATGATGTCACAGATCTTACCTGGACAGGAGGATGTCCAGTGTTACCTCGATGACATAATTGTGTATGCTTCGTCTTCTGATAAACATGAGGAACGCCTCCAAGCTGTTTTGAATCGTATTGACCAAGCAGGCTTAAAACTGAATTATGAGAAATGCCATTTCAGGAGGGCTGAACTTTCTTTTCTGGGTCACGTGATCTCAGGAAAGGGCATGAGTCCAAACACAGAACATGTGGTGGAAATAACACAAGCACCACCCACAAAGGATGCATCTGCTCTGCGTTCTTTTCTGGGTTGACTTCTTGGTACTCCAAATTCATTCCAAATTATGCGGCAGTCGTGGAGGTACAACACAAAGCGTAATTTAAAAAAGAAAAGGGCCCAAAACTATCTACTGATTTGAGGTTCACAGGGCTCATACCAGTTATTGAAAACAGCATTGGCTGATTGAATAAAGGCTGTGTTGACCTATTGGTACTCCAAATTCATTCCAAATTATGCGGCAGTCTTGGAGGTACGACACAAAGCGTAATTTAGAAAAGAAAAGGGCCCAAAACTATCTACTGATTTGAGGTTCACAGGGCTCATACCAGTTATTGAAAACAGCATTGGCTGATTTAATAAAGGCTGTGTTGACCTATTGGTACTCCAAATTCATTCCAAATTATGCGGCAGTCTTGGAGGTACGACACAAAGCGTAATTTAGAAAAGAAAAGGGCCCAAAACTATCTACTGATTTGAGGTTCACAGGGCTCATACCAGTTATTGAAAACAGCATTGGCTGATTTAATAAAGGCTGTGTTGACTCCTTGGTACTCCAAATTCATTCCAAATTGTGCGGCAGTCTTGGAGGTACGACACAAAGCGTAATTTAGAAAAGAAAAGGGCCCAAAACTATCGACTGATTTGAGGTTCACAGGGCTTATACCAGTTATTGAAAACAGCATTGACTGATTTAATAAAGGCTGTGTTGACTTCTTGGTACTCCAAATTCATTCCAAATTGTGCGGCAGTCTTGGAGGTACGACACAAAGCGTAATTTAGAAAAGAAAAGGGCCCAAAACTATCTACTGATTTGAGGTTCACAGGGCTCATACCAGTTATTGAAAACAGCATTGGCTGATTTAATAAAGGCTGTGTTGACCCCTTGGTACTCCAAATTCATTCCAAATTATGTGGCAGTCTTGGAGGTACGACACAAAGCGTAATTTAGAAAAGAAAAGGGCCCAAAACTGTCTACTGATTTGAGGTTCACAGGGCTCATACCAGTTATTGAAAACAGCATTGGCTGATTTAATAAAGGCTGTGTTGACTCCTTGGTACTCCAAATTCATTCCAAATTATGCGGCAGTCGTGGAGGTACGACACAAAGCGTAATTTAGAAAAGAAAAGGGCCCAAAACTGTCTACTGATTTGAGGTTCACAGGGCTCATACCAGTTATTGAAAACAGCATTGGCTGATTTAATAAAGGCTGTGTTGACTCCTTGGTACTCCAAATTCATTCCAAATTATGCGGCAGTCTTGGAGGTACGACACAAAGCGTAATTTAGAAAAGAAAAGGGCCCAAAGCTATCTACTGATTTGAGGTCCACAGGGCTCATACCAGTTATTGAAAACAGCATTGGCTGATTTAATAAAGGCTGTGTTGACTCCTTGGTACTCCAAATTCATTCCAAATTATGTGGCAGTCTTGGAGGTACGACACAAAGCGTAATTTAGAAAAGAAAAGGGCCCAAAACTATCTACTGATTTGAGGTTCACAGGGCTCATACCAGTTATTGAAAACAGCATTGGCTGATTTAATAAAGGCTGTGTTGACTTCTTGGTACTCCAAATTCATTCCAAATTATGCGGCAGTCTTGGAGGTACGACACAAAGCGTAATTTAGAAAAGGAAAGGGCCCAAAACTATCGACTGATTTGAGGTTCACAGGGCTCATACCAGTTATTGAAAACAGCATTGGCTGATTTAATAAAGGCTGTGTTGACTCCTTGGTACTCCAAATTCATTCCAAATTATGCGGCAGTCATGGAGGTACGACACAAAGCGTAATTTAGAAAAGAAAAGGGCCCAAACCTATCGACTGATTTGAGGTTCACAGGGCTCATACCAGTTATTGAAAACAGCATTGACTGATTGAGTAAAGGCTGTGTTGACTTCTTGGTACTCCAAATTCATTCCAAATTGTGCGGCAGTCTTGGAGGTACGACACAAAGCGTAATTTAGAAAAGAAAAGGGCCCAAAGCTATCTACTGATTTGAGGTCCACAGGGCTCATACCAGTTATTGAAAACAGCATCGGCTGATTGAATAAAGGCTGTGTTGACGTCTTGGTACTCCAAATTCATTCCAAATTATGCGGCAGTCGTGGAGGTACGACACAAAGCGTAATTTAGAAAAGAAAAGGCCCCAAAACTATCTACTGATTTGAGGTTCACAGGGCTCATACCAGTTATTGAAAACAGCATTGGCTGATTGAATAAAGGCTGTTATCTTATCCCTGTAATCCTGATCATTGGCTAAATAAGCGACACGACAGATAGAAATGAAGGTAACCCTTTATTTTGTACATATGGGTAGGGAGTAAATTTATGAAATTCAAGTTTAGAAAAAGAAGATAATGTAGGATGATAGGAGAGGAAATGAGGTGAGTAGAGTTTGGGAGAGAAGGGTAGGAAGATTGGGAGAACATAAAAGTATAGAAGGAAAAGAGCAGAGGGAGGAGAGAGTGTAAAGAAAAATCCTGCCAGGTTGGCGTACAAAATAAATAGATGACTCCAAAAGTGAAGGACAACAGGGTAGCAGAATGTCTGAATGGAGACAGAAGGGACGGGAATATTGGATGGGATATTAAGGGAACTAGGGAAATGACTTGTATGAGATATATCGTTGAGCGGAGGGGGTGGGGGCGAGGGGTTGGGTGTTCGCAATGTAAATGCCGCTCAAAATAATGTTGGCACTCTTCAGCTTTTTATTATTAAATCATCCATGTAGAGTAGATGTCACATTTCCTGTCTCTTTGGATGTAGTTTTATTGGAGGTTATGGTGTATTTGTGTCCAGGATAGTTTTTCTTTGGCACAGCAAGTGGGGTGAATTATAATTGTAATCATGCTTGTAAATCGTTTTTTTCAATGTGTATTTTTTTTTCCTATCATGGCATTAATTTGAAGCAGCGTGCGCGCACACACACACAGACACACACACACACACACACACACACACACACACACACACACACACACACACACACACACACACACACACACACACACACACACACTCAAACCAATGGGCAAAATGTTAATCTGAAATAAAGGAATGTATTTTTAACAAGAAGGAAAAGACATAAAATGTCATAGTCCCCATGGTTTTAGTAATTTTGCTGTATGGAGTTAAAAGCCGTCAGTCGGCCATCTGTGATCAGATTGCAAAATAAAGTGATGTGCACGTATATGACATCATGTACTGGGCTTTGCAATGTTTGAACAAAATCGGACTATGTTCAAGAAATGGTTGGGACACGTTTAAGTAACAAAATGCCGCCAGTCGGCCATCTTGGATCTGATAAAAAAAGACGTGCATATTATGTAAGCCATCATTCATTATGTGTGCCAAATTTAACAAGATCGGTAAATGCATGTCCGAAAAATGGTTGAGGATGTGTTCAACATCGGGGTTTTTTAACAACTAAAATGGCTGCCAGTCGGCCATCTTTGATCGCATCATGAAACAAAATGATGTGCTTATGTATGCAATCATGTGTTGTCTTTGTGCTAAGTATGAACAAAATTGGTAAATACATCTCCGATATATGGTTGCGGACACAAGGACGGACGGACGGACAAGACCCAATCCATAAGCCCCCATTTTGGACTAAGTCCAACGGGGGCTGATAAAGCTGGCAGTATAGCTCGTGGTATGTACACTCACCTCTGACCTCTCTCGCCTGGATTTGAATGTCGGTCCAGCTATAAACTATAATCCTGGTGTTCTGTAGGCAGGGTGATGCATCAACGTGTGCATTGTCTTTCAGACAGCAGGAACTGCGTGTACAATGATAGTGTGGCACCAATTGGGCACAATCAGCAAGGCAACGAATGAACAGGAAAACAAGAGAGAGAGAAGAGGGGAGGAAATACTGAAACCAGCAAGTAAGAGGGTCGAGTTAGAAAGGGTTAGTGCACGTATAAAGGTCATGGGTCACAGTGGCAGTCATGCATGGGTCAGCAACATTAGGTTGCTCTGCACTGTCTGCTTGAAAGCCTGGAGGGAAGAGTGGGAAAGAAAGGCCTTAGAAAGGCAGTTCCATAGGATGGGAAAATGACAATCGGTGGCATAATCGTTGAAAATGACAATCGGAGTATCTGCCCGAAGTCTGAGAGATCGGCAACCCGAACCCCAGCCAAATCAAGCCAGAGACTTAAAAAAAAAAGTACGTGCTGCTTCCTTGCTTGATGCTCAGTATTTGAAAAGGATACAGCATAGGCAAACACTTACAAGTTAGCAAAGCTAGTGTAGCCTTTTATGGGCCAAAGACCTCCTGCATTGAAGTTACTTGGAAGGGATGTCATGCTATTAAGAAGTTGAGGTGTGCAGTCATCCTCGATTTTGGAAGTCTAACCAGCGGAGCTTTACTGGAGTTTATTTCGAAGGTTGGAGAAATGTGAAAAGATAGGACGCAATAAAAAAAGAAGAAGAAAAGGCAGTTTAAAAAAACAAAAAACAGAGAGACCACTGACCTGCCTGCGATGTAAAAGAAAGAGTCTTTGTGCTTCGACCTCACCGTGGGAGATTCCGATAATGTTGGGAGATTTTTTTTCCCCCACAAAATGGAGGCGAGTCTGATGCGATGCTGAAGCCCTAACCTTTAGCGGAGAGCAGTACTCCATTGAGCTGCAGAAAAAACCATGTAGACTGTAAGTAGGTGTGATTTTCCAAGGAAAGACTTGGATCGATGAAGAATGTCCAATCTCAGGCTAGCTTTGGAGGCCAACTTTTTATTGGTTGGCCAACGATTGATAATGGCTAATGCTGAGTCTGAGAAGGTCAAGAGACTGAACATCCTCCATTGGCTGGTCATAGAAATAGATAGGTCGGCAGGGGCGGATCCATGGATTTCAAGACGGAGCGATGCACCAAGCCAGAGCAAGGAGGGAGGGGAGCAGTTTAAGGGGGGTCTTTCCCCAGGAAACTTTAAAACAAAATTGATCGTCATAAACCAGTGGTGGGTTATTTTGATAATCCTTCTGGAGTGACAGGGTGAGATAGTCTGATTTTCCAGGATTGAAGGACATATTCCATTTTTCATACCAATGTCTAATCAATCTCAGATCAGCAGAGAGTGACACAGCTGCAGTCTGTCTCGCAGTTGGATGGGGATACTGTAAGACACAATGTGGAATCATCCGCACAACGAAAGAGAGGGATTTCCAGAGCATCGGAATTCAGAAAGGTTGTTTATATACTAGATCAGGAACTAGACTGGGCCCAAGACACTGCTTTGTGGAACTCCAGCCTCCAGTGGGAGAACAGAGGAGAGGGTTGCCTTGATAGCAACATGGTGACTGCTTGAGTGTAGGAAGTCAGAAATCCAGGAAAGAAACTGGCCTTGTATGCCATATTGGAGAGCTAAATAAACAAATCGGGACGCAAAACTTTCGAATGCCTGAGATATGTCCAAGGCGATGGCCCTACCCTCTTGATTGAGATTTATGGCCTTCATACATTGCTGAGGATGGAGCAGCAGCACATTCATCTTTGAGTGACCAAGACACAATCCAAACTAATGGTCAGAGATCAGGCTGTTTGAAAACAGGAAAGATGACATCAGCCACGATGATGGATTCCACTACTTTGTTAACTCAACTGGACTATGTCCAGCTGAGTTTTTGTCGTCACCCAGTGTCCGTCATCCGTCTGTCTGTCTGTCTGTCTGTCGTCTGTAAACAATTCGACGTCTACGCTCTAAAAGTCACAAATATTGATTAAATTTGATGAAACTTGTTATGCAGCATCTTTAAGACATAAACTAGTTTGGGATTGCATTTGGGCGTTGCACGCCCAAAAATGGGCGTGGCAGGGCGGCCATATTGAAAAATCAATTTTTGTTATATATTTTTAGCACATATAAACTATATAGTTTGTGGTTCTATTATGCATATTCTAACCATATTGATATAGACCAGTTGAGTTCAGGTTCCCTGGAACCTCTAGTTTGTAAATTGAAGTAAGCTCACTAGTCCGTATTATTTTGCTCGGATTTGTTTTTCCTTCCTTCTTTGTCGATGGGAGTGGTGTTTGCTGACATGCAGGCTGATCATAACACAACCAAAGGAGAAAGACAGACTGAATTGGGCAGACAAAGGGGAAGCATGAATGGAAGAGCCTAATTTGAGAAAATGGCTATTCATGCCGTCAGGGCCCTAAAGCAGAGCAGCTTCAAGGCTAATCAGAACTTCCCCTCTCCTCTCAGATGAGAATGATACAAAGTCCAGTCGACAGTTTGTACGAGATTGGGACAAAGCGACACGGGTTGGGTACACAAGGTCGGGAGGCAAAGACAGAGGTGACACATTCTGCTTTTTCTTTGGAAGAGTCTGCAGTAATGTCGTTTAAGTTGAGGGATGGATTGTAGGGGAGCATACGCCGCAGACAGTCTTGATAAGGTACCACCGATATTTGGAAGAAGAAGACTCTGGTTCTGAGTTGAGATTATCAAGGTGGTGTTTTCTAGCATACCTCAGCATCGACATACACTTGTTGCTAGCCTAACGGGATGAATCTCATAATTTGAGCTTTCAATGACGAGAAAACAATTGACTAAAACTTTCTTTCCCAAACTATTCAGTGAATATAAATATATACTAGATGATGGATAATGGATAATAAATTGATGCATGAGAGAAAGTAGACTTTTGAAGTGTTCCCTGGCAGAATCAATATCGGTTGCTATGGAGATGGTGGCTCAATCATTTTTTGAGAGGGCAGATTGAAATTTCAATTTCAATTTCAATATCCCAGTTCCACAAAACTCATGGAAACATGAACCAAAAGCAATAATTGAAAACAAGGACATGATACTCATGTGCGACCTGATGGTCCCATCCAGTGTGAGGATAGAAAACAAAGCACTGCGACCGGACATAGTACTCAGATATGAAAAGGAAAAGAAGGCATTGCTAACCGAGGTTTCAGTACCCAGTTACTTTTATTTTTTTTGGTATACAAGATCGAGGCTCGTGAAAAAGCTAACATTAATCACACAAAAAGTCAAGCCGACACGTAAAACATATAATAAGGGGAGCGGTAGACAAGATGGGGAGAGAGGGGGAAGGACACAAACACAACATTTGAGAGCAGGGACATCGGGAGATCTGTGGGAGGGAGAGGGCTTGGGGGTAGGTTGGAGAGGTATAAAACATATGGACATTGCAAGGACTTCCAGGAAAGAAGTTGGAATTTCAAAAAAGTGGATCTGGGGTGAATTAGTGGGGGTAGAAACGAAGAAGGTTTTGGATGGAGGAAGATAAGTGATGGTGGTGAACAGCTGTTTTAAAGACCTGGAGGGAGGAGTGGGATTGAAGAGAGTGAGGGAGTTTGTTCCAGAGGCGGGAGAAAAGAGGAATGAAGGAGTGAAGGTGAGCAGAGAGTCTTGATTTTTGCAGTTTAACCATAAGAGGGTTGCTGGCAGATCTTGTGCGACCTGTAGGAATATTTGGGGGACAGAGCCCAGAGAGAGCTGGGGGGGCAAGGCCGGAGAGGAGTCGGTAGAAGACGGAAAGACCACCAACCTGCCTGCGGTGAGTGAGTGAGAGGCCCTCGGAGTTAGCTTCATCGCGGGAGATTCCAATACTTTGATCTAAATAACGCAGAAATCAAGAAAATGACCAAATATGAAGAATGAGGTGCAAAGATCCTGGAAGCTGAAGAGCGCCAAAATGTTACCAGTGATAATTGGAGCACCGGGAATGATAAAGAAGAACGTTACAGAGATCTTAAAAAGCATCCCTGGTAACATTACCACAAACAAAGTACAGTTGGAGGCTGTAACGGGCTCAGTGATGGTCCTGAAAAGAGCCCTTGGAACAAAACTTTGCGAACAATGCAACTTCATAAATTGGTCCATGAATTGTGATCTCTCACCGCAACGGAGGTGGATACTTCAACCCATGGAAGGACTCCGTTTCACCTTCTGAAAGCCGAATATGGAGATGACAACCAATGACACACACAGAGAAGCAATCATCTTGCTCGGTTTACGTAAGACAATCGACAAACAAAAATGGCACGTGAGATGTGAACGAGGGCCTCATTATTGGCACAAAACCCTGAGGTTGCCGACTTCATTGATCTGCATATGGAAGGCGGATGAACTCACAATTGTGTTTCGTCCAAAGTCAAAGCATCAACATCTTGCCTCGACAAACATTTCACGGCCTCGTATATGTCAAACAGTATCTTCCGTACGGATTCGTGGGCATAAAGTGGTAAACACGTTATCGCACTTTACCATACACGGCCGAACAGACACTGATAAAGAATTTGTGACGATCATCATCAAAGGTTACAGATGGGAATACCGAATAACAAAACATCAAGTCGGAATAACAAAACAATAACAAAAACATATCGAGTCGGAATAACAACTGCATTTTGGTGAATGGGTATACTTCGGTGAATGGGTATTCTCTACTTTGAATGGGTATTCTGTACTTTTGAAATGGTGAATGGGTATTCCCTACTTTGAATGGGTATTCTGTACTTTTGAAATGGTGAATGGGTATTCTCTACTTTGAATGGGTATTCTATACTTTTGAAATGGTGAATGGGTATTCTCTACTTTGAATGGGTATTCTGTACTTTTGAAATGGTGAATGGGTATTCTCTACTTTGAATGGGTATTCTCTACTTTGAATGGGCATTCTCTACTTTTAAAATGGTGAATGGGTATTCTCTACTTTGAATGGGTATTCTCTACTTTGAATGGGTATTCTCTACTTTTAAAATGGTGAATGGGTATTCTCTACTTTGAATGGGTATTCTCTACTTTTGAAATGGTGAATCGGTATTCTCTACTTTGAATGGGTATTCTCTACTTTTGAAATGGTGAATGGGTATTCTCTACTTTGAATGGGTATTCTCTACTTTTGAAATGGTGAATCGGTATTCTCTACTTTGAATGGGTATTCTCTACTTTTGAAATGGTGAATCGGTATTCTCTACTTTGAATGGGTATTCTCTACTTTTGAAATGGTGAATCGGTATTCTCTACTTTGAATGGGTATTCTCTACATTTGAAATGGTGAATGGGTATTCTCTACTTTAAATGGGTATTCTCTACTTTTGAAATGGTGAATGGGTATTCTCTACTTTGAATGGGCATTCTCTACTTTTGAAATGGTGAATGGGTATTCTCTACTTTGAATGGGTATTCTCTACTTTTGAAATGGTGAATGAGTATTCTCTACTTTGAATGGGCATTCGCTACTTTTGAAATGGTGAATGGGTATTCTCTACTTTTAATGGGTATTCTCTACTTTGAATGGGTATTCTGTACTTTTGAAATGGTGAATGGGTATTCTCTACTTTGAATGGGTATTCTCTACTTTTGAAATGGTGAATGGGTATTCCCTACTTTGAATGGTTATTCTGTACTTTTCAAATGGTGAATGGGTATTCTCTACTTTGAATGGGTATTCTGTACTTTTGAAATGGTGAATGGGTATTCTCTACTTTGAATGGGTATTCTCTACTTTTGAAATGGTGAATGGGTATTCTCTACTTTGAATGGGTCTTCATTACTTTTGAAATGGTGAATGGGTATTCTCTACTTTGAATGGGTATTCTCTATTTTGAATGGGTATTCATTACTTTTGAAATGTTGAATGGGTATTCTCTACTTTGAATGGGTATTCTCTACTTTTGAAATGGTGAATGGGTATTCTCTACTTTGAATGGGTATTATTTACTTTTGAAATGGTGAATGGGTATTCTCTACGTTGAATGGGTATTCTCTACTTTTGAAATGGTGAATGGGTATTCCCTACTTTGAATGGGTATTCATTACTTTTGAAATGGTGAATGGGTATTCTCCACTTGAATGGGTATTATTTACTTTTGAAATGGTGAATGGGTATTCGCTACTTTGAATGGGTATTCTCTACTTTTGAAATGGTGAATGGGTATTCCCTACTTTGAATGGGTATTCTCTACTTTTGAAATGGTGAATGGGTATTCTCTACTTTGAATGGGTATTCTCTACTTTTAAAATGGTGAATGGGTATTCTCTACTTTGAATGGGTATTCTGTACTTTTGAAATGGTGAATCGGTATTCTCTACTTTGAATGGGTATTCTCTACTTTTGAAATGGTGAATGGGTATTCTCTACTTTGAATGGGTATTCTGTACTTTTGAAATGGTGAATCGGTATTCTCTACTTTGAATGGGTATTCTGTACTTTTGAAATGGTGAATGGGTATTCTCTACTTTGAATGGGTATTCTGTACTTTTGAAATGGTGAATGGGTATTCTCTACTTTGAATGGGTATTCTGTACTTTTGAAATGGTGAATGGGTATTCACTACTTTGGATGGGTATTCTGTACTTTTGAAATGGTGAATGGGTATTCTCTACTTTGAATGGGTATTCTGTACTTTTGAAATGGTGAATGGGTATTCTCTACTTTGAATGGGTATTCATTACTTTTGAAATGGTGAATGGGTATTCTCTACTTTGAATGGGTATTCTCTACTTTGAATGGGTATTCATTACTTTTGAAATGATGAATGGGTATTCTCTACTTTGAATGGGTATTCTCTACTTTTGAAATGGTGAATGGGTATTCTCTACTTTTGAAATGGTGAATAGGTATTCTCTACTTTGAATGGGTATTCTGTACTTTTGAAATGGTGAATCGGTATTCTCTACTTTGAATGGGTATTCTCTACTTTTGAAATGGTGAATGGGCATTCTCTACTTTTGAAATGGTGAATGGGTATTCTCTACTTTGAATGGGTATTCTGTACTTTTGAAATGGTGAATGGGTATTCTCTACTTTGAATGGGTATTCTCTACTTTTGAAATGGTGAATCGGTATTCTCTACTTTGAATGGGTATTCTCTACTTTTGAAATGGTGAATCGGTATTCTCTACTTTGAATGGGTATTCTCTACTTTTGAAATGGTGAATGGGTATTCTCTACTTTGAATGGGTATTCGCTACTTTTGAAATGGTGAATCGGTATTCTCTACTTTGAATGGGTATTCTCTACTTTTGAAATGGTGAATCGGTATTCTCTACTTTGAATGGGTATTCTCTACTTTTGAAATGGTGAATCGGTATTCTCTACTTTGAATGGGTATTCTCTACATTTGAAATGGTGAATGGGTATTCTCTACTTTGAATGGGTATTCTCTACTTTTGAAATGGTGAATGGGTATTCTCTACTTTGAATGGGCATTCGCTACTTTTGAAATGGTGAATGGGTATTCTCTACTTTGAATGGGTATTCTCTACTTTTGAAATGGTGAATGAGTATTCTCTACTTTGAATGGGCAATTCTCTACTTTTGAAATGGTGAATGGGTATTCTCTACTTTGGGTATTCTGTACTTTTGAAATGGTGAATCGGTATTCTCTACTTTGAATGGGTATTCTCTACTTTTGGAATGGTGAATGGGTATTCCCTACTTTGAATGGTTATTCTGTACTTTTGAAATGGTGAATGGGTATTCTCTACTTTGAATGGGTATTCTGTACTTTTGAAATGGTGAATGGGTATTCTCTACTTTGAATGGGAATTATGTACTTTTGAAATGGTGAATGGGTATTCTCTACTTTGAATGGGTATTCTTTACTTTTGAAATGGTGAATGGGTATTCTCTACTTTGAATGGGTATTCTCTACTTTTGAAATGGTGAATGGGTATTCTCTACTTTGAATGGGTATTCTCTACTTTTGAAATGGTGAATGGGTATTCTCTACTTTGAATGGGTATTCATTACTTTTGAAATGTTGAATGGGTATTCTCTACTTTGAATGGGTATTATTTACTTTTGAAATGGTGAATGGGTATTCTCCACTTTGAATGGGTATTATTTACTTTTGAAATGGTGAATGGGTATTCTCTACTTTGAATGGGTATTCTCTACTTTTGAAATGGTGAATGGGTATTCTCTACTTTGAATGGGTATTATTTACTTTTGAAATGGTGAATGGGTATTCTCTACGTTGAATGGGTATTCTCTACTTTTGAAATGGTGAATGGGTATTGCCTACTTTGAATGGGTATTCATTACTTTTGAAATGGTGAATGGGTATTCTCTACTTGAATGGGTATTATTTACTTTTGAAATTGTGAATGGGTATTCTCTACTTTGAATGGGTGTTCTCTACTTTTGAAATGGTGAATGGGTAATCCCTACTTTGAATGGGTATTATTTACTTTTGAAATGGTGAATGGGTATTCGCTACTTTGAATGGGTATTCTCTACTTTTGAAATGGTGAATGGGTATTCTCTACTTTGAATGGGTATTCTCTACTTTTGAAATGGTGAATGGGTATTCTCTACTTTGAATGGGTATTCTCTACTTTTAAAATGGTGAATGGGTATTCTCTACTTTGAATGGGTATTCTGTACTTTTGAAATGGTGAATCGGTATTCTCTACTTTGAATGGGTATTTTCTACTTTTGAAATGGTGAATGGGTATTCTCTACTTTGAATGGGTATTCTGTACTTTTGAAATGGTGAATCGGTATTCTCTACTTTGAATGGGTATTCTCTACTTTTGAAATGGTGAATGGGTATTCTCTACTTTGAATGGGTATTCTCTACTTTTGAAATGGTGAATGGGTATTCTCTACTTTGAATGGGTATTCTGTACTTTTGAAATGGTGAATGGGTATTCTCTACTTTGAATGGGTATTCTGTACTTTTGAAATGGTGAATGGGTATTCTCTACTTTGAATGGGTATTCTTTACTTTTGAAATGGTGAATGGGTATTCTCTACTTTGAATGGGTATTCTCTACTTTTGAAATGGTGAATGGGTATTCTCTACTTTGAATGGGTATTCATTACTTTTGAAATGGTGAATGGGTATTCTCTACTTTGAATGGGTATTCTCTACTTTGAATGGGTATTCATTACTTTTGAAATGATGAATGGGTATTCTCTACTTTGAATGGGTATTATTTACTTTTGAAATGGTGAATGGGTATTCTCCACTTTGAATGGGTATTCTCTACTTTTGAAATGGTGAATGGGTATTCCCTACTTTGAATGGGTATTCATTACTTTTGAAATGGTGAATGGGTATTCTCTACTTTTGAAATGGTGAATGGGTATTCTCTACTTTGAATGGGGATTATTTACCTTTGAAATGGTGAATGGGTATTCTCTACGTTGAATGGGTATTCTCTACTTTTGAAATGGTGAATGGGTATTCCCTACTTTGAATGGGTATTCATTACTTTTGAAATGGTGAATGGGTATTCTCTACTTGTATGGGTATTATTTACTTTTGAAATTGTGAATGGGTATTCTCTACTTTGAATGGGTGTTCTCTACTTTTGAAATGGCGAATGGGTAATCTCTACTTTGAATGGGTATTATTTACTTTTGAAATGGTGAATGGGTATTCGCTACTTTGAATGGGTATTCTCTACTTTTGAAATGGTGAATGGGTATTCTCTACTTTTGAAATGGTGAATGGGTATTCTCTACTTTGAATGGGTATTCTCTACTTTTGAAATGGTGAATAGGTATTCTCTACTTTGAATGGGTATTCTGTACTTTTGAAATGGTGAATGGGTATTCTCTACTTTGAATGGGTATTCTGTACTTTTGAAATGGTGAATGGGTATTCTCTACTTTGAATGGGTATTCTGTACTTTTGAAATGGTGAATGGGTATTCTCTACTTTGAATGGGTATTCTGTAGTTTTGAAATGGTGAATGGGTATTCTCTACTTTGAATGGGTATTCTGTACTTTTGAAATGGTGAATGGGTATTCTCTACTTTGAATGTGTATTCATTACTTTTGAAATGGTGAATGGGTATTCTCTACTTGAATGGGTATTATTTACTTTTGAAATTGGAATGGGTATTCTATACTTTGAATGGGTGTTCTCTACTTTTGAAATGGTGAATGGGTATTCTCTACTTTGAATGGGTATTATTTACTTTTGAAATGGTGAATGGGTATTATCTACTTTGAATGGGTATTCTCTACTTTTGAAATGGTGAATGGGTATTCTCTACTTTGAATGGGTATTCTCTACTTTTGAAATGGTGAATGGGTATTCTCTACTTTGAATGGGTATTCTCTACTTTTGAAATGGTGAATGGGTATTCTCTACTTTGAATGGGTATTCTGTACTTTTGAAGTGGTGAATGGGTATTCTCTACTTTGAATGGGTATTCTGTACTTTTGAAATGGTGAATGGGTATTCTCTACTTTGAATGGGTATTCTGTACTTTTGAAATGGTGAATGGGTATTCTCTACTTTGAATGGGTATTCTGTACTTTTGAAATGGTGAATGGGTATTCTCTACTTTGAATGGGTATTCTGTACTTTTGAAATGGTGAATGGGTATTCTCTACTTTGAATGGGCATTCTCTACTTTTGAAATGGTGAATGGGTATTCTCTACTTTGAATGGGTATTCATTACTTTTGAAATGGTGAATGGGTATTCTCTACTTTGAATGGGTATTCATTACCTTTGAAATGGTGAATGGGTATTCTCTACTTTACATTCAAAACCTTCCTTGGTAAGTTGAGGCTGTAGGAGCTGTGCTCCCACGTAAATCGGAAGAATGGACGCGACAAAAACCTGGAATTCGTCCGAGTTTCTTTATTGTCACAAAACAACTCGGGTACTCTGAAAAGCCCGTTTATCGGGCAGCAATATATATAAACATTATCCCGGAGCGTTTGCCCGGGATAGGCCAGAGGGGGCGTGGCCGGGCGTCCTGGACGTGGCCTGGCAAGTCGAGAGCGCCCGGCCATGCCCGGGCGTCCCGGACGAGGCCTGGCAAGTTGAGAGCGGGCCTACCCGGGCGTCCTGGACGAGCCCGGCATGGTGATCGCTCCGCGTACTCGGTAGGTGCAAGGCGATTGTGTAAACCCAGCGGTAGCCGCTACACACGTCCCCCCAGAATCGACTTGCACCGGCAGGGTCAATTTAAGGGGGGTCCTGATGACCCGGCCGAAGCGACCCCTGGTGGGTCGTGGGGGGTGGGGGGGTCCGGTGTGGTGGTGGGCGGTCGAGTGGGGGGCACCGTGGACGGGGGGCGGCCTCGCCGCGGCGGAAGGACCAATCGTGGCGGTTGGTCGATGTCCACGTGCGCCGGCTTGAGGCGGTCCACCCCAATCCGGTCCGACCTGCCGCCGATGTCGATGATGAACGACTTGTCGTCCCGTCGCAGGACCCGGAAGGGCCCGTCGTACGGCGGCCGGAGTGGCCCCCGATGTGCGTCATGACGCACAAAAACGTACTCTGCTGTGCGAAGCGCTGGGGGGACGTAGGACTGGGGGTCACCGTGGTGGGACGTTGGCACGGGGGCAAACCGTCGGGCGGCCTCCTGGAGGTCCGAGCGCTAGTGAGCTGCGGACCAGGGACTGGTAGCGTCGGGTACGAATTCGCCCGGGACGCGTAGCGCATGGCCGTAGACAAGCTCGGCGGTGGATGCCCGGAGGCCCTCCTTGGGGGCCGTGCGGAGGCCCAAAAGAACCCACGGCAGCCGGTCGGCCCAACCGCCGTCCTGAAGGCCGGCCATGAGCACGGCCTTCATGGAGCGATGGAATCGCTCGCTCAACCCGTTGGCTTGGGGGTGGTAGGCCGTAATACGGTGGAGCTTGACCCCCAGGTTGCGGGCGACCGCGCCCCACAGCTCGGAGGTGAACTGCGGTCCGCGGTCCGACGAGATGTCCGCCGGTGCGCCGAAGCGGGCGACCCAGGTGGCGATGAAAGCCTGCGCCACGTCGGCGGTGGTGGTGGAGACGAGGGGAACAGCCTCCGGCCACCTGGTGGTCCTGTCCACCATGGTGAGCAGGTGTGTGAACCCCCGTGATGGGGGGAGGGGGCCCACCAGGTCCACGTTGACGTGGTCGAAACGTCGTTCGGGCACGGTGAAAGGTGCCAGCGGGGCCTGGGTGTGTCGGTGGACCTTGGCCTGTTGGCAGGCTGTGCAGGTGCTGGTCCAATCGCGGACATCCCGTCAAAGGCCGTGCCAGACGAATCGCGCCGACACCAGCTTCTGGGAAGCTTTCCGGCCCGGGTGGGAAAGGCCGTGGAGGGAGGCGAAGATGCGGCGTTGCCAGGTAACGGGCACGATGGGGCGAGGCTGGCCTTGGGAGACGTCGCAGAGCAGGACAGTGTCCGCGAAGGGGATGTCGGCCAGGCGGAGGCCCGTGTCCGCCGCCCGGAGGGCTTGCACCGTGGTGTCGGTGGTTTGGTCCGCCGCCATAAGCGCGAAGTCCACGCCGAGGTGGACCGCGTTCGCGCTGGCCCGAGAAAGACAGTCGGCCACGGCGTTGTCTTTGCCGGCGACGTGCCGGATGTCCATGGTAAACTCCGACACGGCGGAGAGGTGGCGCTGTTGGCGGGCCGACCACGGCTCCGTGACCTTGGCCATTGCGTAAACCAACGGCTTGTGGTCGACGAACGCCGTGAAGGGTCGGCCCTCCAGGAGGTGGCGGAAATGGCGAACGGCCAGGTGTAGACCGAGGAGCTCACGGTCAAACGTGCTATATATGGGCTCGTTCGGCCGGAGCTGCCGGCTGAAAAAGGCGAGTGGCTGCCAAACCCCGTTCACCCATTGCTCATGTACGGCGCCCACCGCTTAGTCGGAGGCATCCGTGGTGAGGGCGATGGGAGCGTTGAGCACCGGGTGAGCGAGCAGTGTTGCGTCGGCGAGGGCCCGCTTTGAGCTTTTGAAGGCCGCGTCCATTGCTACAGACCAGACGACGTCGTGCTTGGCCGGCTTGCCCCGGAGGGCTTCGTAGAGGGGCCGCATGAGTTGAGCAGCACGGGGCACGAAGCGGTGATAGAAATTCACCATTCCCAGGAATTCCTGCAGGGCCTTTATGAAGCGGGGACGCGGAAACGTGGTGATGGCCTCACCTTGGTTGGCAGCGGCACGGCCCCGTTCTTGGTGATGTGGTGGCCCAAAAAATCAACGGCCGTCGTGCCGAAGTGGCATTTGGCCGGGTTGATGATGAGGCCGTGCTCGCTGAGGCGCCCGAACAGTGTTCGGAGGTGGAGGAGGTGCTCGGCCCGGGACGTGCTGGCGACGAGGATGTCATCCAGGTAAACGAAGAGGAACGGCAGGTCACGCAGCACGCCGTCCATCAAGCGCTGGAACGCCTGAGCCGCGTTCTTGAGGCCAAACGGCATCCGCAGGAAGTTGAACAAGCCGAACGGCGTGATGACGGCCGTTTTAGGGACGTCGGCCGCCCTGACAGGTACCTGGTGATATCCCCGTATGAGATCGATTTTTGAAAAAATGACCCGTCCTGCCAGACGGGCGGAGAAGTCTTGGATGTGCGGGATCGGATACCTGTCGGGGGTGGTAGCGTCGTTAAGGCGGCGGTAGTCACCACATGGGCGCCAGCCGCCCCCTGGTTTTGGGACGATGTGTAGTGGCGAAGCCCACGCGCTATCGGAGCGCCGCACGATGCCGAGGTGTTCCAAAGCATCAAACTCTGCTTTGGCCACTGCAAGCTTGGCTGGGTCGAGGCGGCGGGCTCTGGCGTAGACCGGCGGGCCCGTGGTTGGTATGTGGTGCTCGATCCCATGTCGTACTGCGCCGGCCGAAAACGTCGGCCGCGTGAGGGCCGGGAACTCCGTGAGCAGGCGAGCAAACTCGTTTGCCGCCGGGAGAGCGCATGCCAGCTCGGTCGGAGCGGAGCTGCTCAATGTGCATACCAGGGAGCTGAAGGTCTCGGCGTTGATGAGGCGACGCCGTTGGACGTCCACCAGCAGTCCGTGTGCGCAGAGGAAGTCGGTGCCTAGCAGAGCCATGGGCACGCTTGCGGTTACAAAAGTCCAAGTAAAGCGTTGGCCGCCGAAGCAGAGGGTGACGTTGCACGGGCCGAAGGTGCGGATGGCCGATCCGTTGGCCGCAACCAAAGAGAGGCCGCAAACCGCGGACTGCCTGTCCTGATCGGAGGCGGGTATGACGCTCAGTTGGGCGCCGGTGTCGCACAGGAAGCGCCGTCCGGACGCTTTGTCCGTGATGAAAAGTAAGTTGCCCCTGTGGCCGGCGCTCATGGCTGGTAATGAACGCCGCCCGGCCGTTTACCGGCCTGCTGAAGGTGCACGGGGGTCGGCATGTCCGGGCCTTCTGTCCGAACCTGGCATGATTGTAACACCATGCTTGGTCAGGTGGAGGCCCCGGTCGTCGTGCTGGAGGTGGTCGGCTCGGCGTAGCGGTCGCCAATTGCGTCGGCAGTTCGGTCGTCGACCGTGCCGGGTGCTCGGGCGCCATGGGCATTGCGTCGGACGGCGGTGGGCCCCAGGTCGCTGCTGCAATGCGTTGGCCTGCCGCGGAGATCTTGTCGGCTTCCCTGGCGAGGGCGCGGGGATCCGTGATCGTCGTGCTCGCCAGGGCGAGGCGTACCGGGCTAGGCAGCTGAAGGAGGAACAGCTCCCGGAACAGGAATGCCGGAGAGTGCTCGCCGAGCAGCGAAAGCATGTCGTCCATTCGCTCGGACGGGCGCGTGTCGCCGAGCTTGGGCAGGTCGAGCAGGCGCCGTGCGCGTTCTGCCGATGAGAGGGCGAAAGCGTCGAGGAGGAGCTTTTTAATCGCGCCGTATTTGTCAGCGGCTGGCGGGCTCTCGAGGAGGCTCAGGGCGCGGGCCGCGGTGGCTGAGCCGAGCGCTGCTACCACATGGTGGAAGCGGGTGTCGTCGGCCGTGATGCCTCGCAGGGCGAACAGAACCGCCTCGTGAGCCTCCCAGAAGGTAGGCAGTTTGAGGGCAACTGCCGTGTCCATGTCGGTAGGTCACCAATGTAGGAGCTGTGCTCCCACGTAAATCGGAAGAATGGACGTGACAAAAAGCTGGAATTCATCCGAGTTCTTTGTTGTCACAAAACAACTCGGGTACTCTGAAAAGCCCGTTTATCGGGCAGCAATATATATACACATTATCCCGGAGCGTTTGCCCGGGAAAGGCGAGAGGGGGCGTGGCCGGGCGTCCCGGACGCGGCCTGGCAAGTCGAGAGCGGGCATGGCCGGGCGTCCTGGATGAGCCCGGCATGGTGATCGCTCCGCGTCCTTGGTAGGTGCAAGGCGATTGTGTAAACCCAGCGGTAGCCGCTACAAGGCCATACTCTCTCAGAAAACTCAAAGTTATGTATTTCCAGAATCCTGCTGATCATTATCTCAGTTAAGGCTGTGCCATTGCATGTGTGCAGAACGTGTATATGGAAAAATAATTAAACTTCTACATTTTGCAAAAATCTGTAAACGTGTACACGTTCTGTTTCTATGCTATTTACTATATAAGAGAGCCATTGGTGTGTGTGTGTGTGTGTGTGTGTGTGTGTGTGTGTGTGTGTGTGTGTGTGTGTGTGCGTGTGCGTGCGTGCGTGCGTGTTGTTTTTGCCATTTCTCTCAGAGATGGCTGAACGGATCTTTGTCAAACTTTCAGAGGTTCATCTGAGTGCCTGTGTTTCAGGCAAAAAAAAAGAAAAGAAAAAGTTCGTATTTTTGGATTTAAAATTAATCGCTCGATAGTGCCGAAGTTTTTTTAAATTAATGACATATACAAGTACACATTCGCATAAATAAATACAAAACAATCACCAGACATTTGAACACAAATAAATCAAACAATTCAGGAAGTGTAAGAAGTGGGTAGTAAGGCTTCTTCTTCTTCCTGATAGGCATCACACTCAGAAACGTGATGAACGCCACATTCAGCAGCATATATTCAGCGAAAATGTGATGAATCCCCTTCCACTTCCCCCACTCCCTTCCTTACCCCTCCCTCTCCTGCCTCCTCCCTTTCCTTCCCTGCCCCGCCTTTCAACGCCGGGTACTACTGCTAGTAATGGATACCACAAAAGGAGCGGGCCTCTAAATCGAGTCTCCATCTCCACCCATCCGTCAGTTCAGGGCGGGGTTTATACCAGCAGCCTGTCAGATCAGTTCCTTCTGGCGCTGGGCGGGGTGAAGAGAGGCGGCACCTGCAAATATATTATATATTTTAATCGCCGCCATGTTGTTTATTGATGCTTTTTCATGCACAGATATGTATGTATTGAGGGCTGCATTCATTATAGCCGTTTCTATTAAGTTACTTTGACTTGAATCGAAAATGCATGCCTTTTAAATAGAGACTGAAGGAAATATGAAATAAACAAGCGTCCGGCATGCCAGTCTAGCAAGATATGCGCTTTATAATAATAAGCACCCATCTGCCATGTCGCTTTTGAAAACAAAATACTGTACTTTGTTTGTTACCTCCTCCACCAAAGGTGGATGGAGGTTATGTTTTCACCCCTCCCTGTCTGTCCGTTTGTGAGCAAAATATCTCAAAAAGTTGTGTACGAATTTGGACGGAATTTGGATTTTCGATGACAGATGTAGCGCATGTGACAAGAACGAAATTATTAGATTTTGGTGAAGATCCGGATTCGGATCCGGCTACTAGAATTTTAAAAGTGATTCTTCACCATTGGGAGACGGGGCCAAAAACGATACATAGCAGGATATCTCAAAAAGTTATGGATGGATTTGGACGATACTTGGTGGACATGGACAGGTTGTGTGTGTGACGAGGAAGAATCGATTCAATATAAGTGAATATCTGGATCTGGATCCGGATGCAGCTGGTAGAATTTTAAAGTGATTTTTCACCATTGAGTGATATGGCCAACCAGGCGGAGGTATATGTGTGCTCTCCACTGAGCGCCGTTATAGTTATATCTTTATTTATACGTCTTTACAGTTTCTCATAAAGGATTAATCTGTCAGTTGAAACTGTTGCTGCAAAATAAATGTAACGTAATTATGACATTTACTCGTGGTTGTTGTTAGTAGTGTATATATGTTGCTTCTGGGACACTCTCATTTTCCCATTGACTTACATGTTAATTTTTCCCCTCCCTCATTGCCCCTAAACACCTCTATTTCTCTCACCCTGTTCTTTACGAACCTTCTAACCTTTTGACATGTTATCCTTATTCATTAGACCACTTAAACAATGGTCCTTCTGTGTGAACCTGTGATCCTTCTGACCTTATGGACCTTTTAACCTTTTACTCTTAATATCATCTGGTGAATCATCTTTGGCCCACTCAAACAACGACCCTACAAATATTTGTTTATGCGTGGGAAATAATTTAATTCTCTTGCCACTCTCTTCACCATCTAATATATTAACAAAAAATATGTTTGAGTTTGGTTCTTTATTAAGATATTTTAACTGAGCTAAGATAAAATGGTAAACCTCCCTCAATGTTCTTGTTTGAGCGCCTCCAGTGCCACATACCATTTTTAAATTAAAGTATATATTTTCCTGACAACCATCAAAGTTTTCCGTCCACTCAAAAATATTTCCATCTTTTTTACCCAATTCACCGGTATTTAAATTAATTCTCTTATTTGTTTTGTAAATTGTTTTACCAGTTGTCTTTTCAATTATACCTATTTGATATTTTTCACATTCGTTATGTTTACCATTTATATACCAAGGTTGATTACACCTCCACTCTTTAGTCTGGTTGGTACTTGGTTCTATCATTTATATAATAGTAAAAAAGGCGGCGGTAGCCCGTTAAAATCCCTAACCCCCCTTTTTAACTTATCACTTATATACCTATATAACCATAAGGGAGACTATCAATTCCATTTTCTAAAATAAACCTCTTATCATCAAAAGCCCGCAATGCTTTCTTATTCATCTCTTCTGAATATAATTTATGTTTATAACTTCTTATTCCATTAATCTTTCGAAACTCTTATTTCTTTGTTGTTAAACAGTTATAATAATCATGAAAGTTTATTGTTTCTTTAATAACATTTTTCTTTACACCTTTTAACTTCTTATCAGTCTTTTCAACGTTATTCACAATGTATTTATAAGCATAAGCCTTAGACCTCAATCCCACAAATTCACTCATGACATTTCCTCCTAATTCATCCTTAAACTTTCCAATCACCTTTTTATTTTTAGAAGAGAACAACTCACTCTCTGGACTGTAATTACTAGTGTCATAGATATTAATGTCCTTTTTCATGTCTGAATAAACATCATCAGTATTAATTTGCAAAATAAAACTATCTGTATCCATATAAAGTAGATTAACATCATTTTGATATTTCTTCCTCAAGTTATTATAAAAGTAATCATACATCAATGACTTTGATAAATCAAGAATTGATGTTCCAATATAAATTGGTTTGTCCATTTTAATACTCTCTTTAATCAAATGGATCGCACAAAAGTTCTCAGTAAAGACCTCAGCTCTAGTAAAACTCGGTCTATTAATTAATTTTGATGCTTGTTTCCAAGCTGTTGATAGTCTGATATTTTGTCTTTTCCTCACATTTTCCATGGTCTTACCAAAGACCGCATTATTCATCAATTTATAAAAGTCTTTCTCAAAATCTGTTTTTGACTCTGTTCTTCTTTGTGTATTAAAATCAATGTACCCCTTTAACCAATGACTTTGATTGAACTTTAGAACCCTATGGATCTTCTCTATTCTTAGACCTTTTGATAAATATTGTCGCAAATTTCTTTGGTGTAGAACATAATTTTTCTTGTTATATAATGTAGTAAGTAATTTTTCTGTTGATTCACCTACGTATATTAAATGATTGTTGATAATCACTTAACCACTCCTTCTTTGGACTTTCCTTTTCACAAGCAAATGGGAGATCTTTGTGTAGGTTATGAAGTTCCTCTGGATATTTCAAATTGACCTCAAAATAATAACCAACCTTTGAATCATCCAATTCTTTTTGTGTAGAGATACATACATCTTGTAAAACCTTTTTGTAATCTTTTTCCTTTACCCATCTAAGTTTTCCATAAGGAAGAGCCTGAGACATTGCCCAGCCATACAGGTTGTTCGCATCATAATACATCAAGTAGGAGCTCTCTACCGATGGATCATAATTTGGAATGTACTTGTTATTTGCTTTAGCATATCTCTTTGAACAGACGTGTGAAATTCCTCCTCTCTTTGCCTTTTCAATCATCAAAAGCATATCAACATCGGTTATCAAATCCAAAGCTTGTTTTGTCATTTTTAACATCGCGCTCCAAGCCAATCCAGGAGCAGTGTAATAGTGAGCAGGATCCAATCCATATCCAGAATGACAGATTGTTCTGAAAGCCTCAAACACATCAGCCAACAAAAGCACATCAGTTTTGAGGTACAAATCGTGATACTCACCAAGATTCTTAATGTTATATTTTTTCCAAACATTTTGTGTGTGTACATAATCTTTATCAGATATATGACTATTATTTAATTTGTTATAGAAATTTTCTTTTAAAGGAAGTTGTGTTTCATTGAATCTCTCAAATGAGTCCATATAGTCATAGGGGTACATTCCCTTTTGTGTTAGAAAATCTTTATCTAAAAAATACTCTGAAAGACATGGAAACTCTTTTAGATTTTGAACCAAGTTAGCCAATGGACTTGCCATGAATTTAAATGTATCAAGAAATCTGATATGAGTAATAGGAGATGTGTGAATTGTTTTTGTGAATGAAATGTATTTCTGATCCGTGTTTGGAATTGCTGAGATACTTCCAGAAGTCTTTGAGAGTTCCTTGATAAATAGATGTGTATCATAATGAGCGTTGTTATGAAGAAAGACAGGAATGAAAGAGGGGAGTTGATAATTAATATTACAACTTTGATGAGCCGGACCTCTATATTTACCAGTGAGATGACAATGGTCTCTAACCTTTAGACCTTTACCAATTTTCTCCTCACAAATATGACAGACATTGTTTTTTATAAATTCCCTTTTTTCTTTACTTGTTAAGGACATTGGTTTATTGGTTTCTCTCATTATCTTGGTTAATCGAACACAGTCTTTTTCTAGTCGTTTCACAAACTCCTCTGGGGTATTTGAGCCTCTATACATCTCTAACTTGTTATATTTATCACCAACGGATGATTTGATATAATAACAAAAACCACAAGGAGTATGTTTTTGATATTTATTTGTGTATGATTCTTTTGGATCTGGAGAAGCAGTATCAATTTTTTCTAAAATACTTTCAAAATCAGCATATATAACAAATGGATGTTATATTGTTTTCTTTTCATCTTTGAATGTGATCTTTGAGCCTTTTTTAGGCATGTTGATTACCGTTGATTTATGTTCACCACAATAATTTGAATGTTTATCTAATCTTTCTTGTGTATGGAAGAAGTTAAGACAACGCATACAAATATATATTTTATTTGTTCTTTTACATACTTGTGGTTTTATTAATTTTGTTATATCTTTGATGTATGTATAATGTGAATTTTCGTCTGAATTAAAATATAGAAGATTAATATGAGTTTGTTTACAATTGTCAGAAAGCTTTAAAACCTGAATGTTGTTTGTTTCTGTTAGACCATAAACATTAACTGATAAATTATTCAACTTTTCAAATTTAGGAATATCATTTAAAGTCATCTGAAACTTTAGATCTTTCGTATTTAATGTATTCTCATATTTTTTATAATGAGATACTCTTTCATCATGAAAATGTGGAGGATGTAAGTGTGCTAAAATAGACCAGAGAAAACATTTATTGTCTTTATTTTTGATATTGATAACTGCTTTTCTATTTTTGATAACACTGGGTAAATCAATGTAAGAAGAAGCTTTTAGAGGATCTGATTTAAGAATATGAATGTCTATGTAAATAATTTTTCCTATATTGAATCCACTTCCGACGATTGAATTATCCACATCTTGCTCTTGTTTAATAAGTTCATCATAGACTCCTGATGTTTTAAAATCTTGATATGAAGATATAAAGTGTGGCTCAGTTCTCATGTATGGTGTATCTATAACTCCTTTATCCTTTGTCATTTCTAATTTTACCCCCATATAAAATTTAAGTGGTTTCATTTCTTTTAGTGTTTTTTCAATCAATGTTTGAACAGCAGGTTTGACTATTTCTACAGCATCAACTATAGACTTTGGTTCGGGAGGTTTGAAGTTAAAGATTCGAATCCTGATATGTCTTTTGAAAGCACCATCAGTATTTTTAATAGTAAACAATTTTGACAAGTGTTTGTTAGTTTTAAGATGGGCTTTAAACCCCTTCTTGAGGATGGTTGTTTTACAGACCTTACAATGTTTTGTTTTAGGTGGAAGAGGGGAAAGTTTGTTAAGAATGTTGTATGTATGTTTTGCGGTGAGAATATGTTGTTTATAATATTTTACTTCCTTCTCGCAAGTATCACAATAAACCATATTTATAGCGTGAGAAAACGTGGTGTTTTATATATATCACTGTGCTTAAAATAAAACACTTTTGAGCTTTACAGCTCCGTTTTATATATATCGCTGTGCTTAAACTAAAACACTTTTTCACTCAGAATCATCTAAGTCATAACTATCACATGAATACTCAGAATCATACTCAGAGTCATCAATAAAGCTACTCTCATAACTATCATTTGAGCACAAACTATTAGTATCATAACTATCATCTGTGTTCAATGAAATACTATCATCACCATCGTCCGAGTTCAATGAAATACTATCATCACTATCGTCCGAGTTCAATGAAATAGTAAAATCTTCACTGCTGTAATGACTCATATTTAATTAGCAGAAAAAACCTTTCCATCTATACCAATAGACTTTCTTTCATTAACGGATTCAATCTCTACATTTTTAATATCAAAAGTTATCTTTAAATAATCTCTAACTATCATAGAACGAAATGACATTTCACCAGAAATATTAACATCATTCATTTTACTTAGATCTACACCCTTTGGATTATTAAAGTAAATACAAATTTCTCCACGAGTATTGTTGATGGTCTTATCATTCTTTTTCAAAGTATCGTGGTCAATCACTTTTTCAAGCTTTGAATAAATTGCCAGGAGTAGAGGAGAAACTTTTGTTAGATTTACTTTAATGGATGTCTTTCCAGGTATAGTTAGAGCTCTTCCTTTAAATGAAATAGAGGGGCTCATGTTATTTTCCATAACTGGTTTTACCCAAAAATTTCCATATTTATCTTTGTTCAATTTAACATCTTTGACATATTTTTCTATATCTTTCACCGAAGTAGAGATTGATTGAAATTTGTCTTTTGTGCTTTGAAACATTGTATTTATTAATGAATAAACTTGCATTTAGTTTAAGTAAAAATTTACCACATAAATATGATAAGTTCTGAAGGATATTTAGAATTTCCAGACTCTCCATATGATAAATTAGAGAATTGTCCGGCTTGTGATAGAGTGGGGTTTAATGATGAGGATTCATATAAACAATGTTTATTCTGTGATTATATTCTAATTAATGATAATAAGAAATATAAAAAAACATATAACTCTTTTAAATTAGAACCAAAAATGAATTACTTTACAAGATTAATAAGAGAGATGAATGTTAAGCATTATGGTGATAATACACCATTTCTTACAAGGAAAGAGACTCTTTGTATTGAGGAAATGTATAAGGGTTTAATGATATTTATTATTCAAAATAATTTTAATGGAAATGTTAATACAAGATACAACATAAATAAAATAATGAATTATTTTGAAATTAAACCCGAACTCAGGATAAAATATAGAGTTTCTAAAATAGCTCAAAAAAAGTTGGATGACTTGTTTTCCAAATATATAAATGAATGATTTTTTACCCGTTTGGGAAAATAAGATAAAATTTAATAACCATAAAAACATTCCAAATTCATTGAGATGTCTAATAGTTGGTTCAAGCGGATGTGGAAAAACCTGTTTGCTTTTAAAGATGCTCCTTACCCCCAACTTTTTAGATTATGATAATTTAATAATTTTTACGAAGTCAAGTTTTCAACCCGAGTATCAACTACTCTCACAGGGTTTTAATGCAGGTCTTAAAAAGGAAGACATTATCGGTTTATTTAAACTTCAAAACAAACTAAATGATTATAACATTGAGGATATAATACAACTATTTTGTGATACACAGAAACCTAAACCAAAACCCATAACTTGTATTCTCAGTGATAATACGGATGATATACCTTCACCTCAAGATTTAGATAAATCAAAAAAGAACCTCGTCATCTTTGATGATTGTGTTAATGAGAGAAACCAAACAGTAATGGATAGCTACTATACAAGAGGGAGACATTCTTCTTGTAATTGTATTTATCTTAGTCAGTCATATTTTCAACTCCCTCGACGCTCAATAAGAAACAATGCTAATACTTTTCTTTTATTTAAGTTAAATTCAATAGATGTAAATAATTTTTGGAGAGATAATTGCTCTACGTTATGTAGTAAAAAAGAATTTGAAAATTATATGAAACACACGATTGGAAAATATAAATATATTGTTGTGAAACAAGATGAGATATTAAAGGATGTATTTTTATTTTAAACATAATTACATATATAAATGACAACAATTATTATTAACCTTGTGGGTAAATCTGCTTCTGGAAAGAACTTTCATAAATCTAAACTCTTGAATAGTAAAAATGAAAAGATTGTAAGTTTTTTTTAAAAACACCCTATGATTCGTTTTGTGAGTACTACAACCAGAGCAAAGCGACCAGGAGAAGTAGAAGGGAAAGATTATTACTACATTTCAATGGAGGAACATATGCGATTGAGGAACGAAGGTCAAATATTTGAGGAGGTCTCTCTTGGTTCTACAAAATATTCACATTGTAAGAGTGAGTTAAATAAAGTAAAATCTAATGGTCTTGGGATTTTAGAAACTAATCCTGAAGGAATGAGACAAATTATTAAACAATTGTGTGGTGATGGAGTTAAGATTTTATCATTCGGTTTTGATATCGATGAGGAGACTCAACGCAAACATATGAAAAGCAGAGATACAAGTATTAGTGAAGAAGAAATAACAACTCGTATTAATACCAATAAAGAATTTGATGAAATATTTAAAGAAAAGGATTTATTTCAACACATTTACTATAATGATGAAGAAAAGGAAAATTTTCCCATTGACCTTTACAATTCATTAAATGATATTTTTCAATAAATAAATACAGAAAATGAATACCGAAGAAAGAGCAAGAAAGTTTAAAGAACATCAAGAGTTGGTTTCAAAAGTTGTAAAGCAACAGGAAGAGATAAAGAAGAAACGGAGACAGAAACTAACTGGTGAAGAAGCCTTTGAAAGAAAACAAGAGAAATTTTTTAAACCGCTTTTAAAAACTCAACACCCTACAGTTCCCACGGTAGAATTTACTCCGAAAAAACTTCAAATGCTCAAAGATTTTAGTCAGATAACAAAACAAGAACTTGGAAAATTAGAATATAATGATGAAGAATTATTTCAGAAACTTGAGGAGGTAAATCAACCCCCTAATTATGTAGTGGAAGCTCTTCAAAACAATGAATATTTGGCAGATTCAAAAACCAGAGCAGGTCTCATTCCAACAGAAGAACCAGCAGTGTTCCATCTTGTGAAAGAAAAGGTATTGATATTTAATGATGAATTGATGTTCTTGAGTTCTACTCAACCAAATGTTAAATTAACTCCAAGATTAATGTTTCTTCTAACAAACCCCGGATTCAGCGGTTCAAAATATTTTGAGGAACCACTTGATATGGAAAGAGAGGAAGATAGGGTATATATTGAGTTGCTAAATGCACTTGATTATGGAGTTTCTGTTGCTGGTAAAAGTAAGAAGAATGAGAAGGAGAAACATATTATTGATGCTTTAAGTAAGCTTGGTTCGGGTGTTAGTTTTCTTCCAAATGACCCATCACAATTAGTTAATAGGCTATTATTGTTGTTAGGTAGTAAGAAGGCTGGAAACAACAATTGTTTTAATGAATCCTCAGCCATTTTATATCAGTTGATGAATATGAAAATAATTAATAAATGTCAATACAAAGATATTTTATTAGATATTAAATAAGATGAGAAGCACAATTCTTAGTTTTAATTTCACAACGAGCGATTACACAGCTTCATTCCCTTACCCACTACAACTTGACCCCCTTACCTCATATGAGGCATCTTTATTGTCGATGGAAACTTATAATACTTTGTTTAATATCGCAGAGAAAAACAACAAGTTTAGTTATAATCCAGGAAGTGGATATAAAACTATAACCGTTTCACCCGGAGCTTACGAGATTTCTCAAATATCTTCTGAAGTCTCTCGCCTTATGAAAGAACAAGGTGATGAACCAAAAAATATTGTAATAGATATTCAAAAACACACTTCAAAATCAACGATTAAACTTAAAAATAATTATAAAGTTGATTTCACGATTGAAAATTCGTTCAGAGAGCTATTGGGTTTCTCTTCAAAAAAGATTGAAACTAACGGGACGTCTTACAGTGATAATGTCATTCAAATATCCTCCGGTATAAATTCAGTATTAATTCATTGTGATTTGATTGATGGTGCTTATAACGATGGAATAAGAACAAATACAATATTTTCATTCAGTGCATACTCAACCCCGATTGGTTATAAATTTAATATGGAACCAAAAAATCTTGTCTATTTACCTGTGTCAGGAAAAACCATATACAGAGTAAATTTTAGGATAACCGACCAAGATAATCATATGATATCCTTTAATGATGAAATTATATCCATCAGAATTCACCTACGTGAAGTTTTTCAATAAATAAATAATGGTTATTGTGAGAAAACATGAGTTGGGAAAATATAAAATAATTACAGGGGAGGGCATGTACCTTTCACCATACTATACAAGGTATGTGGGTAAAGGATACTATAAACCTAAGAGACAACGAGGTGTAGGTCATCAATTTCGAAATAAAGGAGATGGGATAATTGATACTCTAATGGGTATTGGTTCAACCATCCTTAAACATAAAGACCTAATTGGTTCAACTGCTTCTGCCGTGGGCTCCGTTGCAGGTGCTATAAAGAGTATAAAAGATGCTCAAAAGGAGTCTCATAAATTACAAGCAATCAAAGAAATAAAAAAAGGTAAAACTCAACTATCTTCACAAGAACGACAAAAAATCATTAAAATACTTGGGTCAGGGTTTCAACGATTTTAATACTATATAAATACAAGTATGGAAGCAATTGATAGTATCTATGATTTGGATGATACAATTATCATTTCAAACTCCACGAAAAAGGAAGACTATTTTAAGGTAAATGCTATAACAGGAACAGACTGGAATTCAAATGGAACAAAAAGTTTTGAAATAAATAATCAACAAACTTACTTGAATATAGCTGATAGTTTCTTGCTGTGTAAATTTAAATTCACTAAGGCTGCGAATAATACTAATGCTACACTCGTAAATGATTTCTTCTGGAAAATGTTTGATAGTGTTCGCCTGTATATTGGAACACAAGAGGTTGAAGCGGTTGATTTATGTCTCTGCTACATCTGAAATGATGAAATTTACACTATATTCGTTTGGTGATAGAATGGGTAAGGGAGCTGTTGAAGGTTTTATTCCTGATATGTCAACGGGTACAAACACAGACCCTGGTTATAGTCAAAGGAAGGCAATGTATAATGATGACACAAAACCAGAGAATAGTTTTACCGTAGCAGTACCTCTGAAAGGTATATTTGGATTTTGTGATTATGACAAAGTTTTGTATGGTCTTAAAATTAGATTTCAACGACAAAGGAATGATAATGTAAATAGGTTGCTTTTTGGGGTTGAAAATGCTTTTGGAGACAACAATAAATTTGTTATTAATGATTTGTGTTGGTATATCAGTGAATATAATATACTCCTAATCTTAAAACGGAAGAGATGTTAAATAGAAGACTTAACTCAAAGAAACCGCTAAATGTATCATACCTTAAAAGAAGATGTCAACACGTTAAACTGGAACACACTACCTACACTTGGAATTTGGGTGTTCTTCAAGATAAGCCACGATACCTCTGGCTCATTTTAAAAAAACCAGATGGAGAGGACGGTACTAATAAGAATAATGCGCTGAGTGATAATGCTAAGGTGAAACAACTTCGGGTTTCTCTTGATGGCACATTTTATCCGCGAGATAGATTGGAAATTGATTGGGAAAAAAATGATTATGCGGAAGCCTACAAGTCTTACCAAAAGGTGTGTGAAAGTAATGGTAATAATGATCCTATTTTGGATATGGTTGCGTTTCAAAAACTTTATACAATCTACGCAATTGACCTGAGTTCTCAAAAGGAAACTATAAAGTCTAATCGAGTGGATACTTCTCTATACATTGAAAGAGGGGAGAGTGAAGAGGTTAATGCATATTGTTTGCTTTTGGAGGAAACAGAATTACAGATTAATACAGATAATGGTGTTATGATTAATATCACATAGGTTTTTTCTCATAAATAAATGGTTGGGGTATATGTTAATCAAATCAATCTTAATAAATTAACATCTTGTATTCAAAATCAAAAGCCTTGTATTATTAATGTTAATACAATTCAAAGAAAAGGAGCTGTAAGAATTGATGTTTTACTCACACACACACAAGTAAAAACACTAAATGATGTTGGATCACTTAAAATTAAAATGACGAAACCTATGTTAAAGAAATATTCAATAGACGAGTCAAGAGGAGGATTTCTCCCGTTTCTAATTCCTTTATTTGCTGGTTTAAGTGCGGCGGGAGCATTGACTAGTGGTATTTCAGCAGCGGTAAAAACTGCTAACGAAAGGAAGGCACAACTAAAAGCTCAAAAAGAATTGGAAAGACATAACAAGGAGTTGGAGAAACAAATTAGTGGAAGTGGTGTAATTGTAGATTTTGCTCAAAAACTTGAAAGTCTACCTGATAAAGCTCGATTGTTGGTTGGAGATATGCTTTCCTCTATCGCTCAAGCGGGTGTTAAACTAACTAAACGGGGTAATGGATTGTATCTTTCTCATAAATAAATGGATAAATGGTTTAAACAATTTGGAAAGAATACAACGTCAAATATAGAACTAGCTAAGTATTGTAAAACACTAAAAATTGATAATGTGGTTATTTGTATGAGAGATGAATTAATACATATAAATAAGAATACAAAGAATATTATTATGAATTTAGACACACAGAATGGTTCTCATTGGGTTTGTATTCATAATAGTCAGGATTAATATTATTTTGATAGTTATGGTATGCCACCACCTTTTGAAGTAATACAATTCTTACAGAATGGTGTTTATCAAACATTTCAAGTTCAAGAAATTAATTCTAAATGTTGTGGTCAATTATGTTTATATGTATTATTTCAACTCAACAATAATGAAAATTTTTATGATATCATTTTTAATCTAATATAAATGACTTATGTTGGAAAAGATGGTTCTATCTTTGGAAAATCCTCTCAGGATATTGATTTATCAAATTATTATACAAAGGCACAGGCTGAATGACAAAAATATAGTGTAAGTAAAAATATTAATATGAAGAATACTTATAAATTAATCAATTATCCAAACCCTACAGATGCGAATGACTTAATTAGATTAAGTGATTTATCACAATATATATTTTTAAAGAAAACAGCACGTTTTGTTAAACAAGTAAAATTTACAACCACAACACCTGGTTATACTGACCATACACCTTTCCTCATTGAATTTAACTACCTGCTTACAATTGAATTTTATAAAGAAGGACATATAGTTAATATGCGAATTAATAAATGGGGGTATGATATGCCTGATTTAGGGTATAATTGGTCTTTTTCAATAAACATAGAAGACCTACATGATTTTAATCAGTCTCGTAAAGAAGAATATTATCCACTTGGTGAGGATAAGGATTTATGTGGAAGTACAATTAATAAACAACAAATACATGGTTTTAAGAAAAGAAAAATATATGATAGTATAGCGATGGTTAGCATGACAAAGAAGGAAGGTCATGAGATAAGGATAGAAAGCCAAGGAATACAAACCAATTTGGTAGTGGGAAGATGGGGTGGTATTACCTGTCATAATATTAATCTCACATATATTTCTGATACATAAATGGCAGGAAGAAGACTACAAGAGAATTATAATTTTTGTATTCAAGGATACCTACAAGAAAAGGGTGCTCGGTATTACATACCTTATGATTTGGAGCATATACATGGGAATTTTGTCATTAAAAACTGGCCTTATACTGATATTGTTAAACCCACAAATAGCGACTTGTTTAAAATATTAAATAAAAATGAACTTCTCAAAGTTATGAAATATAAAACTCTTTTAGAAATCGTCAACAAATCTTATTGGTATCCTATTATGAGAAAAATAATTATAGATACAAGAATATCTCAAAATCCAGATGAGTATATGTATAATATTCTTTGGGGTTCAAACTCAAGGGTAGCAAGGGATGAGGAAGGAGTTGAAGAAGAGAAGGAGGAAAGAAAGAAAAAGGAGAAGGAAAGGGAGAGGGAGGAGAAGGAGGAGAGGGAGAAAAAGGAGAAGGAGGAAGGAGAGAAAAGGGAGAAGGAGGAAAGAGAGAAAAGGGAGAAGGAGGAAAGAGAGAAAAAGAAGAAGGAGGAGAGGGAAAAAAAGGAGAAGGAGGAGAGGGAGGAAAGGGAGCAAAGAGAGAGGGAGGAAAAATATAAAAAGATGGAAATCAGTGAGATTCGTAAAAGATTGAGTGTATTACAGCAAATAAATCAATCTCAATGCACCGAAGAGGAAATTAAAGAATTAACAACTCTTATGAAGATAATGGTTTCAAAAATAACAACGTCAATGTCTTCAATTTCAGGGAGGAGATTTAAACGAGAAAGTGGTGAAGAAGAAGAAGAAGAAGAAGGAAAAGATTATGTGATTGATGATGTTGGTGTCATTGACTTTAGTTAGTTTTTATTTGTAAATAAATGGAGGAGAGAGTGAAGGCATTCCTTAGGATTCTTTATGTTTTAAAAATTAAGAAAGAAATGTATATGTTAAAAACCAAAAAGGTTTTGATACTCTGTCGGAATTTTTCTGATAAATAAATATGAGTTATTGTCTCAAATGTAAAAAGAAAACTAAATCTAAAAATATCTCTTATGTTAAAGCTAAAAATAATAGAGTTTATTAAAAAGGAATATGTCAAGTGTGTGGCTCTAAAAAGTGCCAATTCATCTCACCTAAAAGAGGAGGAGATATACAAAAGTTTCTGTCAGGAAGTAAATTTACAACAACTGGAATTCCAGGGGAATTACACCTTCCAGGGTATTCTTTCTGTGGTCCAGGAACAAACCTGGATAAAAGATTAGATGAGGCTGACAATCCTAAACCTTGGTCTAAACCTACAAATAGGGTTGACGAAGTGTGTATGAAGCATGATATTGCTTATGGGAAAACCACTACGTTGACTGAAAAACATAAAGCCGACAGCGAAATGTTGTATAATTTGTCTTTGATACAAAATCCAACGTTGAGAGAGAAAGTTGATAGGTTTATTGTGAGAAATTTGATAAATGCTAAATTGAAACTTGGTCTTGGTTATTCCTCAAAAAACTATTAGGCTCTAATGATGTTATCAAGACTGAGGAGCTTTTGGCTGAAGAATTACACAAACCTATAATCACAAAGTTTAAAAGAAGGAAGGTTTATTCTAAATACACCGACCACATATGGTCCGCTGATTTAATTGAATTGAATAATGACAGGGGATACAGGTATGCTTTAACCGTTATTGATTTGAGGAGTAGATTTGCCTGGGTTGTCCCTTTAAAAAATAAAAGGGGTGATACTTTAATGTTAGCCTTTAAGCTAATATTTGATCGGGATAAAAGGAAACCAAAGAAGTTATGGACTGATGAGGGAACAGAGTTCTATAACAAAATATTCATGAAATTTCTTAAGGGGAAGGGTATTAAATTATACAGCACCTTTAATGAAGGAAAGGCAGTTGTTATTGAGCGTTTTAATCGTACTTTAAAAGAGAAATTATATAAAAAATTCACACAACTCGGTTCTCAAAAATGGGTGTATTTAATTCAGGATATTGTAGATAATTACAATAATACAGTTCATTCATCAACAAAATCAAAACCATTGGAAACATTTACAAAATTAGAATATGAAAAGGAGATTAATTTGAGAAAGCCCAAGTTTAAAGTTGGTGATATTGTAAGAATATACAAATGGAAAAGTCATTTTGAGAAAGGTTATACACAAAAATGGACTCGTGAATTATTTAAAATCATCTATCTATAATGCCAGTAATCTCTGTGTGTATGTATGTATGTATGTCTGTATGTCTGTGACCGCTGTTTCTCGACAACCACGGGTCCGATATACAGTGGTACCTCGGCTTACGAGTGCCCCAACGTACGAGTTTTTCGGGATACGAGCCGTCGCTCGGGCGGTTTGTTGCTTTGGGATACGAGCCGAGATCCGATGTACGAGCTCAAAAAATTTATTTTTTTGAATTTTCCGGTTGTGGCTTCCGGTTCCGGTCACGCGGTTATCTTGCCGTGAAAGCATCTCTGCTTGGATATAAAACACGCAATCGTCGAAATACATGAGCGAGGAATCTCCTTGCTCCAGCCGGTGACGTCATCGGCGGGGATCCCCGCCTCCAGAGTGGCTGGTCACGTGACCGCCAAAGCGTGTCGCGCGTGCGGGTATAATGAGCTACACCTGTGGATCACGTGACCACGGAAGCACGCCTCGCTTGAGAGGCATGGCTTTCGGTTTGCGTTTTGCTTTATAAGGCGCGATAAATGGGCTTTTGAGTGTTAGCGGTTCATGGCGTTGACGGTTCATGGCGGTTCATGGCGTTGACGGTCAAAAACCCATTACATCAATTTTACCAGGCACTGTACAGTAAGTACAGTGGACACCAAATGCACGGTGGAAGGCTAGAAGTAGAAGATCGTCCAAGACAAGTGAGAATAAGCCATACTTTGGAGGAGATGACGTCATTCGCTGGTCCGATAACCAAAGATGTGGTATAAAAAACCAGGTGAGCTAACAATGCAGCAATGAAGGAATTCGGCCAAGGCACCGGCACACAACGACCTACCTACATCGAAAGACTCAATGCCAATGGTGACAGAAGCCAAGACGGCCGGCTTAAACACCGCCGAAAGACCACGGTGTACCAACTTATGATGCAGAACATCTTGCACTTAATATGATGACAACAGGTGCCATCCTCTGACGTACCATTACAGGTACAGGTACAGTACACGTGAGCACAGAGCAAAAGTTCACTGAAACCGAGATTAAGAAAAAAGAAAAAACACCTCGTGGTCCGTGCTCGATATCCGAGTTTCAATCTTTTCAAACACATGATGCTCTCGGTCACGGTATCTCCTGCGAGCTGCTTCTCCTTCAACCACACAAACAACAACTTCTCCATATCTTCATGGATAGAGGTCCGGAGCTTTGAAATAATCGTAACGCCCTTGGCTGGCGTTATAGCCTTTATGGACTCCTTCTGCTTCAAAATCGTACATATCGTAGAAGGAGTACGATCGTACTGCCTCGCCAAGTCGACAACACGCACACCTCACCTGGCATGCTCTTCTCCTCTGCTTAATAAAACCAGTTTATTTCTTTACATTCTCTTGTATTATGTACAGTATATACGAGGTCGTGCTTGTTTATACATTATTTGTTATTTATAAAGTACATTTTTGTTATTTAAAAGCACCTAACAAAAAAAATTGGTGTTTTTTTTTTGAGGCTGGAACGGATTAATAGCATTTCAATGCATTTGAATGGGAAAATTTGCTTTGACTTACGAGCGATTTGGCTTACGAGCTCCGTCACGGAACGGATTAAACTCGTAAGCCGAGGTACCACTGTACTTTAAACTTGCCAGGTATATTGCTGGGGACCCGAGGATGTGCCTTTTCAAGGTTTCATATTAATCGGACAAGTAGTTACCGAGCTATGTCCAAAAAACGATTCAACCAATCAGAGAGCAGCGAGCTATCACGTGTGCCGAACGTGCCGAACAGACTCTGCCTCGGACGGCACATTTGAGAGCGTATTCATTTATTTCACGTTGGCAAACTATGTTGGCGTTAAACTATGTTTTAAAACTAATTAAAACTAATTTGCGATTCTTTCGCTTTCCTGCGCGTTTGTGCACGCTATGGCGATTTCTTTACCAAACTCCGCAAGCCGTTCGCTTTGGACCAAACCATTTCATGTAAATAGAGGGGGGGGGGGGGATTGTCACCGTACTCGCAATCCGTTCGCTTTGGACCAAACCATTTCATGTAAATAGAGGGGGGGGATATAATTTTAGATATAGATATAGTACGGGCATGCCCTAGTTGATGTAATGGATACAGTCCCTTGGACCTACAAATTATATGATTTAAATGGAGAAGAAATCTTGGGTTCATTTTACTCGCAAGAATTACAAAAAACACAAGTAAGCAGATAATACCCTTGAAAATAATAAATAAATAAATAAAATGTAATGGGGATACGTTTTTAAATCTGTGAACCCCAAACACAGAATCCCACAACTTTTTAGTTGGGGCTTAACTTTTGTGTGTGTATAATGGGGATACGTTTTTAAATCTGTGAACCCCAAACACAGAATCCCACAACTTTTTAGTTGGGGCTTAACTTTTGTGTGTGTATAATGGGGATACGTTTTTAAATCTGTGAACCCCAAACACAGAATCCCACAACGTTTCAGTTGGGGCTTAACTTTTGTGTGTGTATAATGGGGATACGTTTTTAAATCTGTGAACCCCAAACACAGAATCCCTCAACTTTCCAGTTGGGGCTTAACTTTTGTGTGTGTGTATGTGTGAGTGAGTGAGTCATAATAATATACAAACCCTAACCCAACCCATCCCTAACCCAACCCCATCCCTAACCCAAACCCATCCCTAACCCAAACCCATCCATAACCCAACCCCATCCCTAACCCAACCCCATCCCTAGCCCAACCCCATCCCTAACCCAACCCAATCCCATAGCCAATCCCATCCCTAACCCAACCCCATCCCTAACCCAACCCTAACCCAACCCCATCCCTAACCCAACCCATCCCTAACCCTCACATTCAAAATCCCAACCCTAACCCAATCCCATCCCTAACCCAACCCCAACCCTAACCCTCACATTCAAAATCCCAACCCCATCCCTAACCCAACCCCATCCCTAACCCTCACATTCAAAATCCCACCCTAACCCAATCCCATCCCTAACCCAACCCCATCCCTAACCCAACCCTAACCCAACCCCATCCCTAACCCAACCCATCCCTAACCCTCACATTCAAAATCCCAACCCTAACCCAATCCCATCCCTAACCCAACCCCAACCCTAACCCTCACATTCAAAATCCCAACCCTAACCCAACCCCATCCCTAACCCAACCCCATCCCTAACCCTCACATTCAAAATCCCACCCAAACCCTAACATAATCTTTCTTTTCTTCTTCTTTTTAAATACGTATTTCTTCTTTTTTTTTTTTCCTCTTCCTCCAATTCTGTCTTTCAAGGCTTTCAAGTTTGAAGAAGTAGAAATGGTAAGAAAGAATTTTCCAGCATTTTCTTCCTCGAACTTTCTTGATATTGCTTAAATCAAGCGTCATTAAATAAAGAACATTGTTCATTGCTTTAGAATCCAAAGAGTCTCCAAGAGGAACCCCACAGGTAGAGTCTCCAAAATAAAACCAACTTTCCAAGTTCCCAAGGTATAACCACATTCCTGTTGAGCCTCCAAGATAGGTATCACATTCCGAGTCATCAAAACAAAACCCCCATTCCGAGTCTCCAAAAATATAACCATCTTTCCAAGTCTCCAAGGTAGAACCACAATTTTCAGAAATATTGGGGGTTTCCGTGATAAGTCTCACATAGTATAACTGCGGACCATCAGGGAAAACTTCCCTTTCCCAATTTTTTAGGGTTTCTATGATGTGTCTCACATAGTATAACTGCGGACCATCAGGGAGAACTCTCCTTGCCCAATTTTTTAGGGTTTCTATGATGTGTCTCACATAATATAACTGCGGACCATCAGGGAGAATTCCCGTTTCCCAATTTTTTAGGGTTTCTATGATGTGTCTCACATAGTATAACTGCGGACCATCAGGGAGAATTCCCGTTTCCCAATTTTCAGAAATTTGTGGGTCTCCAATGTATGACTTGTATTCTGACTCATCAAGGTAGAACTTGTTCAGTGGGTTTTGTTTTGATAACTCACAACAAGTATCATCATGGTAAAACTCTTTTTCAGGATTTTGTGGATCTACAAGGTATAACTCTTTGGCTGGATCATCAAGGTAGAACTCGTTCTGGGGGTCTTGGTTGTTCAAAAAGTCTTCAAACAAAAAAAATTACTTCATCCCAAGTTGTGTTAAAAGCAGAATTTTCATTTCGTATCTCAGATACAATTTCCTGTGAAAGAAAATAACAATGTATTAATTTAATACAATATTTTTATTTGTATAAATCAAGCTCTATGAATATTAAAATAAACTTTGTTAACTCTTACACGAGTCTCATCTAAAAAAAAAAAAAAAAAAAAAAAATTAAATAAATAAATAATTAATTAAATAAATAAATAAATAAACAAACTTACCTCCATTGATAAGAGGTTCGAGTCCAGTTCATCAATCTGAAGGTTGAGTTCTACACAGGTAGTAGGACTCCAAGGAATAGCAAAGTTATCCCATTCCATTTCGGCATAGTAGTCCATTCTCAAGTGAAGCAGAAAGCGTGTTTGAAAAAGCCTGTGTGGACGGTGCCTTTTATAAGAAGGGCTGGGTGTGTGTCATTTCCTGTGGAAATTCCCTGGGCGTGTCTTAACTGGAAATGATGTGATGGAAATTCCCTGAAAATGATGTAATGTATTACCTGGAAATGATACAATGCTGAAGAGTTTATAAAGTGGGTGGGACTTAACAAAGTGGGTGGGGCTTAGCAGAAGTGGGCGGGGGTTAGTAAAAGTGGGCGGAGCCTAGTAAAAAAGTGGGGAGCCTAGTAAAAATGTGGGCGGGGCTTACCAAAAAGTGGGCGGAGCTTACCAAAAAGTGGGCGGCACTGTAGGCGCTCAGACAATAACATTGAGGGAGGTTTATCATTTTATTTTAGCTCAGTTAAAATATCTTGATAAAGAACCAAACTCAAACATATTTTTTGTTAATATATTAGATGGTGAAGAGAGTGGCAAGAGAATTAAATTATTTCCCACGCATAAACAAATATTTGTAGGGTCGTTGTTTGAGTGGGCCAAAGATGATTCACCAGATGATATTAAGAGTAAACGGTTAAAAGGTCCATAAGGTCAGAAGGATCACAGGTTCACACAGAAGGACCATTGTTTAAGTGGTCTAATGAATAAGGATAACATGTCAAAAGGTTAGAAGGTTCGTAAAGAACAGGGTGAGAGAAATAGAGGTGTTTAGGGGCAATGAGGGAGGGGAAAAATTAACATGTAAGTCAATGGGAAAATGAGAGTGTCCCAGAAGCAACATATATACACTACTGTTGTTGTTGTTTAACATAATGTAATTACTCTTGGAGAAATATTTAACATATGTTGGACTAAATGTTGTTGTTTTTTGTAGCCACTTGGTACTGTTACGTGGTCCTCCCGGTAACTACCTGGTCTCGGTGACCCCCGGACCGTGGGAGGCACCCCGCCAGAAAGATATATGATTTATACGCTTTCGTAACGCAATCAATATGAATTCCAGTCAATAAGAAACCCCACACCAAGGATCCAGAGTAATCAATAATATATTCCCCCAAGGAATCAACAATCAACAACCATGAACAATCCGTGCACGAACCCACGGCAACTTGATGTGTCAAGGGGTAATTCCTTTCGCCAGATGGGTTTCCCAACGCAGCGTCAGACGCTGCTCGATATCGATACCCTCGCCTCGGAGCTCGGCAAGGAAGAAGAAGAAGATCGTCGCTTCTCCAGGACCTCGTGTCTTTTTCCTTCCGTTTCCGGTCTCCTTTTTCCCAGAAGGGCTCCTGACCCTTTAATCACAACAACCTTTAATCGACTACACATTGATAAGCAAAGACCTGAATAGTAATTCACATGAATTCGTAACACTCCCCCCCTTCAAGAAAGAAAGTTTGAACCCAGCGAAAACTTTCTTTGCCGGCCAACTTGGATAAACAAACCAGATAACTCACACCCCCAAATCATCAGTTCCCCCCGGGCACCATTATCACTTAAAAATAAAGCAACAAAATTTCACCAAAACCCCTAGATTAATTCACTCTGGACCAAGCGTCAACCACTTCTAGTTTCTCTTGAATGACGGTTAAGAGGTGGTGACCAAAGCCCCAAAGTTAAACCTCTCGATAGCACTTTTTCGGGAGGCCCAACTGAGTATTCCCTACATGGACGCCTTAAGGAATGTGGAGTTCACGGTTAGTCCGGGGAGGAAAGTTCATTACATGGACGCCTTTAAGAACGTGGAGTTCATGGTTAGTCCGTGCAGGAAAGTTCACTACCTGGACGCCTTTAAGAACGTGGCATTCACGGTTAGTCCGTGTAGGAGCCCCGGCTCGGCGGCTCCCCTGTATCTAGTGTTTAAACTTCTCCAGACTCCTAACAGTTACGGTGGGACCCCTTGTCCCGCCGTTACTTGACTGGCGGTCTCCTTCTCGGCCAGTGCTCTGACATTCATTCTTTCGGGAGGTGCCGTAACTCTGGGAGCCTCCATCGTAATATCGGCTGCTGCCAACCCCAAAACTACCGCCAAGTTGTCCTTTTCTGTAGACCTCTCGACGTCTTCGAAATGCCTTCCCTACTGTTATGGTCCGACCCTCCAAATCCTTACCATTCCAATTCTTCTCTGCCTCTCTGGCGTCTCTTGTGCTTGCAAACGTGACAAAGCCGAACCCTCTTGACCGTTGCGTTTCCCTGTCTTTTACCATCCGCACTTCCACCAGCGGCCCATATCTGTTGAAGACAGAGGTCAGAACTTCTTCCTCTGTGTTGAAGTTCAGTCCCCCTACAAATAACTTGGAACTTTTGTCGCCATCCCGAGCGGGGGTGGTGTTATTTCCCCTGCGGGGCTCTTTACCCACCTTCGGGTTACCATAAATTTGCCCCCCGGCCAAATCATTCCCGATAATCACAGATACTCCCTCTACAGGAAGCGTGGCTTGTAAACCGACGGTGACCGGTCCTGACACCAAATCGGATTCCAAATGGATGACATGAAGTGGGGCACTAACACAGCCACCGATCCCTTGTAACCGAACACTATCACCAGTTGCGGTACTCTTTGACAATGGCAAAATGCCTTCAAGCATTAAGGATTGATGGGCTCCTGTGTCCCTCAAAACCCTAACCGGTCTTGAGTTAGTCAAGTCTCCCTTGAGTGAGACCAACCCCTCATAAATAAATGGTTGGTAACTCTTCTGTGGGCGATTTCTTACGCTTGCCATCGCATTCGGAGTGGTAATAGTCGGACTCCGCTCTGGGTTTTCCCTTTTCATGAGGTAACAACTGGACATCAAGTGTCCAGGTTTCTTGCAAAAAGCGCAAGTCGGCCCGGAGGAAAAACTCGTGGTCTACTTCGGGCCCCCCGAAAAATAAGTTTGTCTTGGGCCCGTAGCCCCCTGATTTCGAACAGTTCGGGTATCAGCGTTGTCCCCATAATCATCTCGAGGCCGCCGCCATGTATTGTCGTTCTCCGCACCTGCTGTTCCACACCTCCCCTGCGGAGATCTAGGTGAGGAGTTAGGTTCGTGGACCCCTATCCGGTGTGTTAAGGCATAATCATCTGCCATGGTGGGTGCGTCCCACAACTTTGGTACTTTCTTTTCCTGCAGGTACACTTTGATGTCCTCGTGGACACACTGTTGAAATTCCTCCACCAGCATCAGGTCACGCAATGCTTCGAAGTCGTTCCCGACTCCTTTTGACTCACACCACCGATCAAACATATTTTCTTTCACTCGAGCAAACTCCACATGGGTCTCACTCTCCCTCTTCCTGGCATTCCTGAATTTTTGCCGGTAAGCTTCCGGAACCAACTCATAGGCTTTGAGGATGTGCTTCTTCAATACCTCATAATCTGCACATTGGTCCATTGGTAGTGCCGAATAAATCTCTTGAGCTTTACCCACTAGCACACTTTGCACTAGTATGGTCCAGGCCTCCTCCGGCCAGTTTAACTGTCGAGCCACTTTCTCAAAGTGTGGAAAAAATTGAGTGACTTCCTTTTCACTGAAGGGTGGAACCAGCCTCACATGTCTGCCCACCTCCCAGGTGTTCTGGCTAGGTGTCGACCCCATCAGCAAGGGTGGTACCTCTCCCCGTTCTCTCATTAAATCCAGCTCCTTGAATTTAATCTCTTGCTGAAGCGCCAGATCACGTTCCTTCAACTCCCTTTCGGCTTTTCTCTCCTCTGCTTCGAGTTCCCTGGCAGCTCTCCTCTCCTCTGCTTTTCTCCCTTCTAACCTTTCCTGGAGTTCTCGTTCCACTCTCCTTTCCTCTGCTTGTTTCTCTTCTCTCCTCTCTTCTGCTTTCCTTTCTTCTTCTGCTCTTTCCTTTTCTGCTTTCCTTTCTTCTTCTGCTAACCTTTCCTGGAGTTCTCGTTCCACTCTCCTTTCCTCTGCTTGTTTCTCTTCTCTCCTCTCTTCTGCTTTCCTTTCTTCTTCTTTTACCCTTTCCTGGAGTTCTCGTTCCACTCTCCTTTCCTCTGCTTGTTTCTCTTCTCTCCTCTCTTCTGCTTTCCTTTCCTCTTCTTTGATCCGTTCCTGGCTCCGTAATTGCAACTCCAGTTTCCGGAGCTCAACGTCTTCTGGTTCTTCGGGTAGCCACTGCCAGGCTAACTCGTCCCATGTTCCTAATCCCACCATAGACTGTATCACCATGGTCTGCAACTCTGCCTTCCTCAAATTAGTTCGGACCTCCAAGTTAAAATGTTTGGCCAATTTCAAGAGGTCCGCTTTTAGTAACGCTCGGAACTGTGCCTCACGAGGTGTTACCGCAAAGTTCTGTGCCACAAACGCCATGGTGACTACTGGTAACACCTGTTAACCTTCACCCCAGAAATTTCCAACAAAGAAAAGCAACAGTATTACTATTATTGCTATTGTTATATATATATATATTTTTGTTATTGTTGTTGTTGTTTTGTCGACAGAGCAAAACAATTTTAGGATTGTTGGAAAAGTTCCCACTCTTGGGAATTCTTTCCCGGACTAAAATGTAGAAAATTTTACAGATCCCGGACGTAGACCCAATTGCGAATCCGCAAATTATAATCCCAGACGAGCCCCCAATTCTGTTACGTGGTCCTCCCGGTAACTACCTGGTCTCGGTGACCCCCGGACCGTGGGAGGCACCCCGCCAGAAAGATATATGATTTATACGCTTTCGTAACGCAATCAATATGAATTCCAGTCAATAAGAAACCCCACACCAAGGATCCAGAGTAATCAATAATATATTCCCCCAAGGAATCAACAATCAACAACCATCAACAATCCACAATCAACAATCAATCACTAATATGATTAAGATGGCCATCTTATATATGTGTGTCCCCTTTCCCCACTCCCGACCCCTTGGGTACTCACGACCCCTTTGGTCTCTGTCCCTCACAATGTCTCTGGGCCCCTCCTGACCAAGATGATGGTCGGCTTCTCCGCACACGGGCGGTTGAACGAACCGCTGGCTGACGTGCTCCCAAACGTGCACGTCACGTACCGGGAACAACGGTTGCAGCGCGCACCTCCTTGCCAAGCAACGCGGGTAAAGCAACGCGCGGCTTGTCCAGTGCGCAAGGCCCAAGGTGCGACCCGTACGCGTCCTTGTAGACGGTGAGGCGAACTGTGTAGGACGCTGGGTTCCGTGCACGAACCCACGGCTTGTCCAGTGCGCAAGGCCCAAGGTGCGACCCGTACGTGTGCTTGTAGACGGTGAGGCGAACTGTGTAGGACGCTGGGTTCCGTGCACGAACCCACGGCAACTTGATGTGTCAAGGGGTAATTCCTTTCGCCAGATGGGTTTCCCAACGCAGCGTCAGACGCTGCTCGATATCGATACCCTCGCCTCGGAGCTTTGCGAGGAAGAAGAAGAAGATCGTCGCTTCTCCAGGACCTCGTGTCTTTTTCCTTCCGTTTCCGGTCTCCTTTTTCCCAGAAGGGCTCCTGACCCTTTAATCACAACAACCTTTAATCGACTACACATTGATAAGCAAAGACCTGAATAGTAATTCACATGAATTCGTAACAGTACATATTAATGTTTACACATGTACACGGATGGTTCTTAGCTATATAAGGCCCCAAAAAATTTTTAAAAAACAGTTGTTTTACTTGTATAAGTACAAGAACATACACCATGTACTTACAACCATGAGTCACTGTGCAAACCCTAAAACTTGATGTATTGAAAAAATACCAAAATACCAATAAATTCAAAATTGTACCTTAACACCAAAAAAGGTAAAGGTAAAACTGAGTTTTGGCCTTATACAACTCAGTAAAACGGAAGTCAAACAGTTCAATCTTGGTTTCATCAAACCACAGAATCGTGTTTCTCACAGTCTGAGAGTCCTTTAGGTGCGTTTTTGCAAACTCCAAGCGGGCTTTCATGTGTCTTTCACTGAGGAGAGGTTTCCGTCTGGCCACTCTGCCATAAAGCCCAGATCGGTGGAGTGTTGTAGTGGTGGTTGTCCTTCTGGAAGTTTCTCCCATCTCCACACAGGATCTCTGGAGCTCAGCCAGAGTGACCATCGGGTTCTTGGTCTCCTCTATTACCAAGGCCCTTCTCCCCCGATTGCTCAGTTTGGCCGGGCGGCCAGCTCTAGGAAGAGTCATGGTTGTTCCAAACTTCTTCCATTTAAGAATTATAGAGGCCACTGTGCTCTTGGGAACCTTCAATGCAGCAGAAATTTTTTTGTACGCTTCCCGAGATCTTTCCCTCGACACAATCCTGTCCCTGAGCTCTGCAGTTCCTTCGACCTCATGGCTTGGTTTTTGCTCTGATATGCATTGTCAGCTGTGAGACCTTATGTAGACAGGTGTGTGCCTTTCCAAATCATGTGTGTTTTCAAGTACCTGTGCCGATGTGTTTACAAATACCTGGGTGGATGTGTTTACAAATACCTGGGTGGATGTGTTTACAAATACCTGGGCCGATGTGTTCACAAATGCAGGGCCGATGTGTTTACAATTTCTTTACAATCTTTACAATCTTTACAAGTTTACAATCTTTCCCTCGACACAATCCTGTCCCTGAGCTCTGCAGTTCCTTCGACCTCATGGCTTGGTTTTTGCTCTGATATGCATTGTCAGCTGTGAGACCTTATGTAGACAGGTGTGTGCCTTTCCAAATCATGTGTGTTTTCAAGTACCTGTGCCGATGTGTTTACAAATACCTGGGTGGATGTGTTTACAAATACCTGGGTGGATGTGTTTACAAATACCTGGGCCGATGTGTTTACAAATACCCAGGCCGATGTGTTTACAACTACCCGTGCCGGTGTGCCGGTGTGTTTAGAAATACCCGGGCCGGTGTGTTTACAAATACCCGGGCAGATGTGTTTACAAATACCTGGGCCTATGTGTTTCAAATACCTGGGCAGATGTGTTTACAAATACCTGGGCATATGTGTATCAAATACCTAGGCCGATGTGTTTACAAATACCTGCACCGATGTGTTTACAAGTACAGGGCCGATGTGTTTACAAATACCTGGGTGGATGTGTTTACAAATACCTGGGTGGATGTGTTTACAAATACCTGGGCCGATGTGTTTACAAATACCTGGGCCGATGTGTTTACAAATACCCGGGCCGATGTGTTTACAAATGCAAGGCCGATGTGTTTATAATTATTGCCTGGGTGGATGTGTTTACAAATACCCAGGCCGATGTGTTTACAACTACCCGTGCCGGTGTGTTTACAAATACCCGGACCAGTGTGTTTACAAATACCCGGGCAGATGTGTTTACAATTACCTGGGCCGATGTGTTTACAAATACCTGGGCCGATGTGTTTACAAATACCTGGGCCGATGTGTTTACAAATACCTGGGCATATGTGTTTCAAATACCTAGGCCGATGTGTTTACAAATACCTGGGCCGATGTGTTTACAAATACCTGGGCCGATGTGTTTACAAATACCTGAACCAATGTGTTTACAAATCCCTGGGCAGATGTGTTTGCAAATACCTGGGCCTATGTGTTTCAAATACCTAGGCCGATGTGTTTACAAATACCTGGGCTGGTGTGTTTACAAATACCCGGGCCGATGGGTTCACAAATACCCGGGCTGATGTGTTTACAATACCTGCGCCGAAGTGTTTCCAATTGCCTGGGTGGATGTGTTTCCAAATACCCATGCCGGTGTGTTTACGAATACCCGGGCCGATTTGTTTACAAATACCTGCGCTGAAGTGTTTCCAAATACCTGGGCCGATGTGTTTACAAATTCCCGGGCCGACGTGTTTACAAATACAGGGCCGATGTGTGTACAATTGCCTGGGTGGATGTGTTTACAAATACCCGGGCAGGTGTGTTTACAAATACCTGGGCCGATGTGTTTCAAATACTTAGGCCGGTGTGTTTACAAATACCTGGGCAGATGTGTTTACAAATACCTGGGCCGATGTGTTTACAAATACCTGGGCCGATGTGTTCACAAATACCTGGGCCGATATGTTCACAAATACCTGGGCCGATGTGTTTACAAATACCTGGGCAGATGTGTTTACAAATACCTGGGCCTATGTGTTTCAAATGCCTAGGCCGATGTGTTTACAACTACCTGGGCCGATGTGTTTACAAATACCTGCGCCGATGTGTTTACAAATACCTGCGCCGATGTGTTTACAAATACCTGTGCCGATGTGTTTACAAATACCTGGCCCAATGTGTTTACAAATACCTGGGCCGATGTGTTCACAAATACCTGGGCCGATGTGTTTACAAATGCCTGGGCCGATGTGTTTACAAATGCCTGGGCTGATGTGTTTACAAATATGTGGGCCGATGTGTTTACAAATACCTGGCCTGATGTGTTTACAAATACCTGGGCCGATGTTTACAAATACCTGGGCCGATGTGTTTACAAATGCCTGGGCTGATGTGTTTACAAATACCTGGGCCGATGTGTTTACAAATACCTGTGCCAATGTGTTTACAAATACCTGGGCCGATGTGTTTACAAATACCTGGGCAGATGTGTTTAGAAATACCTGGGCCTATGTGTTTCGAATACCTAGGCCGATGTGTTTACAAATACCTGGGCCGATGTGTTTACAAATACCTGGGCCGATGTGTTTACAAATACCTGCGCCGATGTGTTTTCAAATACCTGCGCCGATGTGTTTACAAATACCTGGGCCGATGTGTTTACAAATACCAGGCCCGATGTGTTTACAAATACCTGGGCCGATGTGTTTACAAATACCTGGGCTGATGTGTTTACCAATACCTGGGCCGATGTGTTTACAAATACGTGGGCCGATGTGTTTACAAATACCTGGCCCGATGTGTTTACAAATACCTGGGCCGATGTTTACAAATACCTGGGCAGATGTGTTTACAAATACCTGGGCCTATGTGTTTCGAATACCAAGGCCGATGTGTTTACAAATACCTGGGCCGATGTGTTTACAAATACCTGGGCCGATGTGTTTACAAATACCTGCGCCGATGTGTTTTCAAATACCTGCGCCGATGTGTTTACAAATACCTGGGCCGATGTGTTTACAAATACCTGGGCTGATGTGTTTACCAATACCTGGGCCGATGTGTTTACAAATACGTGGGCCGATGTGTTTACAAATACCTGGCCCGATGTGTTTACAAATACCTGGGCCGATGTTTACAAATACCTGGCCCGATGTGTTTACAAATACCTAGACCGGTTTTTAGTCCCAGTCCGTCGCTGTGCATAGGCCTAATGCCAATGCATCAAGTTGGCTATCCTGCTGCACTCATCGTCGACACACTATCTGATCATTCCAATCATTGTCTCTTCACCCCCCTTTCTAGTTCTTCAATTAATTATTTCTTCTGTTCATGTTCACTTTGTGCAAAATTCCTTTTCATATTTTGCCTTGGCTCATTATTCGTTCTTATTGAGCCCATTGAATGCCTCAAAGCATATTTAAAGGTTTTAGTTGTTTGAGTATTCGATGTGTAAAGCCGTCTCTTATCTCATTGTACCAGCAAGCAGGCATGCTCTTCTTGGGCCTTCTGAGGATTTAAACGAAACTTAGAAAATCGTCTTATATTTTAAACTTTGTCTCATTATTCTCTTCAGCAATGAGCAGAGGTTGCCTACCATGGCTTCTGAAGAATTCATTTAATGTCCCATGGAGCTTGGATTGGATTTATTTGGATTGTCTGCTGTTCTGGATTTCATTAATTGTTGAAAAAAAAATGACTGCTGTGTTGGATCATAAAGGATGTTTTACCATCTGCACAATGAATGAATGAATGATCGTTTTAAGGCCATTTTCCCCGCTAGAGCGGGGGTTAGCCTTCCGGGCCCCATGACAATCATGGTTCCCTGTTTGAGGCAATGTTTTTATGGCCGGATGCCCTTCCTGCCGCCAACCCTTAGTCGCCTCTTACGATGCGCAGGGATACGGTGTACCTATTCTAAATCGGGGTACACACCGTGATCATTCATCCCAGCAAGCTGGTACTCAATTTGCCGACCTCGGAAGGATGACAGGCTGAGTCAACCCCCCTGGCGTTAATTCAGCTATCTACCGGGATTCGAACCCAGGATCCTAGGATCCCAAGCCGGCACCCTAACCGCAAAGCCGACGCCAGGTATTCACAATTCAATGCCAGGTATTCAATGCCAGGTATATACAATAGACACACAAATTGTTTATTTATTTTTTTATGCACTTTACCATCTCAACTACAAAAACACAACTTTGGGTTATTTATTTATATATTTATTCGGTATTTATATATATTTTATTTATATATTTATATTTATATATTTATATATTTCATTTATTTGTATAAAATTTACTATCTCTGCTACGAACATACCACCTTGAATTATTTATGTCCACCTGAGCATCTCTATGACGGACAAACCAGTTTGAACTATCTATCTATTCATATAACCTTTACCATCGCCACAACCAGCACACAACTTAACCAGACACAGTGGTGTAGGGCAATCTACACGTAAGCTACCTTCAATTCCTGCCAATACTCTCCTAACCCCTTCGCTGTCACTACTTTTCCGGGGAGACCATTCCATGCATTAACCACTCTGACTGAAAAACCTCTGCCTTAAAAATATCCTTATATGTTCATCTTATACTTACCCTCAATTTATGGCCCCTGGCCCGAACACTTTCCACTCTGCTAAAAAACCTCACTGCGTCTATTTTGTCCACGCCCTTCATTATCTTAAACATCTCCATCAAATCCCCTCATAATCGTCTACTTTCTCATGCATAAAGTCCTGTCTCCTTCAACCATTCCTTAAAGCTTAGCCTAGATATCCCTTGAGTCAATCTACAGTGTGAGCTACAAGTCCCAGGACACGGTTTTAGCTGCTTATACAACATTTGGTTATACCATCTACCAGGGTGAGCCGTAAGCCCCAGGTGTAATAACATTACAATAATACAACAATTACAATACCTCCTTAGACATCGAGTGCATCCGTCTGACATCCGCGGATGTCACGGCACAATAGAATTTTTCTCTACGTGTGTTGTGAAAACCGACGCAAAATACCATGTGTTATGGTGCCAAATGCTTCCTGAATGCATTGTTCCAGTTCATCAACGGATGCCGTGCGATGTTCTGCAACCTTAGCTTTGACGTGCCCCCACAGATCATTGTCCCAAGCAGTCAGGTCACGACTGAGCGGTGACCACAGAAGCTGTCAACCTGTTTTCATGATCTACATCTGACAATTCACAAATGACAGTTGGTTTATATGGTTTCATGTGAAGGTCTTCTTTAATTGTGTAACGTAACGATGAATACAAAACATCCAACTCTGCAGAACGTTTCCATAATGATTTTTTCAGAGATCTGAGAATGGATGTTTTAATGTTTTGAATTCCCAAATCACGAATTTTTTGGTCGTCTGCGCTTGCTGTCGAGTACACTTTCAGTTTGAAATGCCTTTTTTCCCCCAAAGATGAAGATTTTTTTCCCCCCAAAGAAAACAAAATGCTCCTCGAAGTCGTCTTGCACCTGTTTCATCATCTTCTTTGTGTTTCTCCTCTTGTACCACACCACTGCTACCAGCCTATCTTCCACTGTAAAAGGACTGGTGTCTGCCATCTTGGTTTAATGTATTATTTGTACTAGTGAGGTACCCATGCTGGGTGGGAGGCCAGAAGCAAACAGACAATGCAGAAACGGCGAATGCTAAAGCATGAAACCAATAAATTCCACATTCCTGTAGCACCTTCAGTCGCATGTCAGACATGGACAGCAAGTTCGTGAAGGACTTCCATGAAAAACGTACACATTCGCAAACAAACGGGTACGTTTGTTCCATACCCAGTCAATGGCGAATCTGCATATGGCGATCCGCGAATTTCACGTTTAGAAAGTAGAAACCGTCACGGCATTTCGTCATTCACTTGAACTCGGTCCCTTTTTTCATTCCAAACAGCAAAACTCCAATAACAAATGAAATAACATTAATATCAAAAAAGAAACTTTTAACAACATTCGTGACATAAACAAATATTTAAATCCTGATGTGAAGTGCCGTACGGTTGGGTGAATACAATTACGAATTCAAAATCGTAATTGTATTCACTCAATTCCAATCATCAATTGATACTTTAACAAAACGATTAACACGATTAACGTTCAACGATTTAGCATTACATTGAATGACGGTTGTATTGGGATATTATGAAACCCGCACATTGCCGTAATCTGTCCACTTCCGCATTCGTGGCAGGTTCATAATTGTCATGTTCATAACAGTATTTGTAGAATTTCAATAACAGCCACATTACTGTTCATATCGGTAAATATTATTCCATCATGTTTGGAAAAACTGGAAAATTGAAAAATTGGAAAAAATGGAAAAACAATATAGCCTATTATGCTCCAGGGGGTACCAGGATTACCCACCCAAAATATCGTTGCGATCGGTTCAGCCGTTTTTGCGGTACCTTCGAACAGACGGACGGACAGATGGACATTTGGTGAATTATAGTAAGATTATCTGAAAAGAAGACTATAAATACATGATATAAACAAATCTTGTATAAGCAGTTAAAACCGTGTCCTGGGACTCATGATTCACCAGGTACTATCCCTAAGCATATTGTAACCCCTCTATGGGAGCTTTGCCCTTCCATTGATTGGGTGACTGTGGTGTGGTATCTGCTTACGCCACACTCCCATATCTATTCTTGAATCTGATCATCCCCCTCTGTGATATCTACCTTACCTCCCTGTTTTGTGTCATTGCACATTTAGAAAGCTGACTCTTAAACCCACTGTTCCAAATCATTGATGTAAATTATGAATAATAATGGTCTCAATACTGATCCCTAACCATAACAGCCAGACATCCTTCCACTCACAGCCAATATTTTCTTGCAATCACTCACCTCCGCGAACAACCTCCTGTGTGGTAACAACCTCCTATGTGGTAACAACCTCATATGTGGTAACAACCTCCTATGTGGTCGGTATGTGTCAAATGCCTTCTGAAATTCCAGATATGCCACATCCATTGCAATTACCTCCTCCACCCAATTAGAAACTGCTTCATGGAACTTCAATAAATTTGTCAAACATGATCTCCCTTTGGTAAATCCATGCCGACTACCATTAATTAGTTTGAAATTATTCAAATGCTTCCCCATCCATTCCTTAATTAACATCTCCAATACCTTTCCCTCAACTGAAGTCAAGCTAACAGGTCTACATAGTTCCTCAGTTCTTCTCTGGACGCTTTCTTAAATAGTGCTTATATTTGCTACTCTCCGATCCTCTGGTACCTGTCCTGACTCCAACGAGCTGTTAAAGTCTTAAAGACATCCGCTAACACCATGCTTAGCTGTTCTGCCACCTCCCACAATACTCTCGGATGCATATTATCCGGCCCTGGAGCTTTATCATCCCTAAATATTTCGAGCTGCTTTTTCACTTCCTCGACTCTTACTTGGATCTCATAAAAGTCCTTGTTCACCACCGAGATAAATCCTGGTGTCGTCTTAACGGTCAAGGTGGCCGGCTTGAGATCTTAGTTGACTCAGCCCGTCATCCTCCCAAGGTTGGCAAAATGAGTACCAGCTGAATGTTAATGGGGGGCATCGCATCAGCAGCACAGCCGTGCCCCCAGAAAATGATTCAGCCAATCAGCCACAGACTGCACACAAAGCACCGCCACAAACATATGCACAGTACTCCGCTATTGGAATTTCCTGTGACTGTTCCTGTGTAACTCTGGAAGCAAGCAAACCATTTTATAAGCCTGCCATCTCAACCTCATCGTCTACCAATTATCCTGGGTCCACACTCCTCATGACCCTTTACTTACCCATTATATACTTAAATAATGTTTTCCTGTTATATTTAATATTTTTGGTTGAGTCCTCTTCATATTCCCTCTTGGCGTGTCGAGTTATTTTCCTAACCAATCTCTGTTTACTCATATATAGATGTGTCCGACTCTAGTCCTGTTGTTTTGTATTGAACTAATGCCTTCTACTTATACCTATTAATTACACCTGTATACCTTCCTGCTCATCCATCTTGTTCTCTTTCTGCCTCTACCTTTACACCTCACTGGAATACAAGTATACCTACTCCACACCTACATATTCTCCCCTTGAAGGTTGCCCATAACACGGAGATTAATACCCGAAACACAGAGCATACTAACCTGTACATTGCTAACTGTTCTATGGCTATTCCTACACCTCCCCCATACAAATATAACAGCCTCCACCATCCCCTCTTGAACCGCAGCCCCTGCAAGGTTCACGGCACGGGCAACAGCTCCAGCTTTAAAGCTTACAGACTCACACCTGATCAACCTCAACAAAATTAATTTAGGAGGTGTTGTGGGGAGTGAGCCATTGCTAACTTACCTATTCTCATTACTGTACGACCTTCTCAGTTTTAAATAAAATTCATAAGATGTACAATTATTAAGGACAAAATTATATGTATAAGGTCCTCAAAATATCAGCCTCGTCCTTATAACTGTTCTAAGGTGATTCCTACATTCCCTACAAATGTAACAGTATGTTTAACCCCTATTTGTCCATATATATTGTTCGGTTTAACCCCTATTTGTCCATCTATATTGTTCAGTTTAACCCCTATTTATCCACCTCTCTTGGCATGTTTAACCCCTATTTATCCACCTCTCTTGTTAGGTTTAACCCCTATTTATCCACCTCTCTTGGCACGTTTAACCCTGATTTATCCACCTCTCTTGGCACGTTTAACCCCTATTTATCCACCTCTCTTGGCACATTTAACCCCTATTCATCCATCTCTCTTGGCACGTTTAACCCCTATTCATCCATCTCTCTTGGCACGTTTAACCCCTATTTATCCACCTCTCTTGTTAGGTTTAACCCCTATTTATCCACCTCTCTTGTTACGTTTAACCCCTATTTATCCACCTCTCTTGGCACGTTTAACCCATATTTATCCACCTCTCTTGGCATGTTTAACCCCTATTTATCCACCTCTCTTGTTAGGTTTAACCCCTATTTATCCACCTCTCTTGGCACGTTTAACCCCTATTTATCCACCTATCTTGGCACGTTTAACCCTGATTTATACACCTCTCTTGGCACGTTTAACCCCTATTTATCCATCTCTCTTGGCACATTTAACCCCTATTTATCCACCTCTCTTGGCACATTTAACCCCTATTGATCCACCTCTCTTGGCACGTTTAACCCCTATTTAACCACCTCTCTTGGCACGTTTAACCCCTATTTATCCACCTGTCTTGTTAGGTTTAAACCCTATTTATACACCTCTTTTGTTCGGTTTAACACCTATTTATCCACCTCTCATTAGGTTTAACCCCTATTTATCCACCTCTCTTGTTAGGTTTAACCCCTATTTATACACCTATCTTGGCACGTTTCACCCCTATTTATCCACCCCTCTTGGCACGTTTCACCCCTAATTATCCACCTCTCTTGGCACATTTAACCCCTATTTATCCACCTCTCTTGTTAGGTTTAAACCCTATTTATACACCTCTTTTGTTCGGTTTAACCCCTATTTATCCACCTCTCTTGTTAGGTTTAACCCCTATTTATCCACCTCTCTTGTTAGGTTTAACCCCTATTTATCCACCTCTCTTGTTAGGTTTAACCCCGATTTATCCACCTCTCTTGTTAGGTTTAACCCCTATTTATCCACCTCTCTTGTTAGGTTTAACCCCTATTTATCCACTTCTCTTGGCACGTTTAACCCAGATTTATCCACCTCTCTTGGCACGTTTAACCCCTATTTATCCACCTCTCGGCACGTTTAACCCCTATTCATCCACCTCTCTTGGCATGTTTAACCCCTATTTATCCACCTCTTTTGGCACGTTTAACCCCTATTTATCCACCTCTCTTGTTAGGTTTAACCCCTATTTATACACCTATCTTGGCACGTTGAACCCCTATTTATCCACCTCTCTTGGCACGTTTAACCCCTATTTATCCACCTCTCTTGGCATGTTTAACCCCTATTTATCCACCTCTCTTGTTAGGTTTAACCCCTATTTATCCACTTCTCTTGGCACGTTTAACCCCTATTTATCCACCTCTCTTGGCATGTTTAACCCCTATTTATCCACCTCTTTTGGCACGTTTAACCCCTGTTACTCCCGCCAGGGAGTAATGCATTCGATCGTGTCTGTCCGTGTGTGTGTTCGTATGTTCTTGTGTTCGTGTGTTTGTGAACAAGATATCTGGAAAAGTTCTGAACGGATTTGGATGAAAGTTGGTGGGATGATTGCCCTTGGGATAAGGAAGAATTGATTCGTTTTTGGTGAAGCTCAGGATATTATTCCGGATCCAGGAATATTTTTGGGAATTTTTTTTTCTGTTTTACTGCATTAAAGCTTTTATTCTTATTCTTAAATGATGTTTTTATTCTCTAATCCGAGATATATCAAAATAAATTCTCTTACAGTTAGGGCCTACTTTCTTTTTCATTTATTGTTTTGGTGAGAGGGGATGTTAAACAAAACGTATTATTCCAACGTGACCCACGGCGGGAGTATGCGCTCTTCTGAGTGGCGTTCTAGTTTATTATCTACTTCTCATGGCATGTTTAACTCCTATTTATTATCCACATCTCATGTTAGGTTTAATCCCTATTTATCCACCTCTCATGGCATGTTTAACCCCTATTTATTATCCACATCTCATGTTAGGTTTAATCCCTATTTATCCACCTTTCATGGCATGTTTAACCCCTATTTATTATCCACATCTCATGTTAGGTTTAAACCCTATTTATCCACCTGTCTTGGCACGTTTAACCCCTATTTATCCACCTCTCTTGGCACGTTTAACCCCTATTTATCCACCTCTCTTGGCACGTTTAACCCCCTATTTATCCACCTCTCTTGGTACGTTTAACCCCTATATATCCACCTCTCTTGGCACGTTTAACCTCTATTTATCCACCTCTCTTGGTACGTTTAACTCCTGTTTATCTACCTCTCCTGGCACGTTTAACCCCTATTTATTATCCACATCACATGTTAGGTTAATCCGTATTTATCCATCTATCTTTATAGGTTTATCCCCTATTTATCCACCTCTTTTGGTACGTTTAACCCCCTATTTATCCACCTCTCTTGGCACGTTTAACCCCTATTTATCCACCTCTCTTGGTACGTTTAACCCCTATTTATCCACCTCTCTTGGCACGTTTAACCCCTATTTATCCACCTCTCTTGGCACATTTAACCCATATTTATTCACCTCTTTTGGCACGTTTAACCCCTGTTTATTATCTACTTTTCATGGCATGTTTAACCCCTATTTATCCACCTCTCATGGCACGTTTAACCCATATTTATCCACCTCTCTTGGCACGTTTAACCCCTATTTATCCACCTCTCTTGGCACGTTTAACCCCTATTTATTATCCACATCTCATGTTAGGTTTAACCCCTATTTATCCACCTCTCTTGGCACGTTTAACCCATATTTATCCACCTCTCTTGGCACGTTTAACCTCTATTTATCCACCTCTCTTGGCATGCTTAACCCCTATTTATCCACCTCTCATGGCACATTTAACCCCTATTTATCCACCTCTCTTGGCACGTTTAACCCCTATTTATTATCCTCCTCTCATGTTAGGTTTATCCCCTAATTAACCACTTCTCATGGTAGGTTTAATCCCAATTTATCCATCTATCTTTGTAGGTTTAACCCCTCTTTATCCATCCCTTTCGGTATGTTGCACCTCCTGTTGTTTATCCATTCACCATGTTATGTTTAATCCTACCTTTCCATCCAATGTTAAACGTTTTTACATGTAGTTTTTGATCCACTGTAATGTTTTTACCACATTTGTAAACACTGGTGTTGTATGTACATTTCAAGATTATTACCATAATTGTCCTATGTTCTGATTGGTGGTGTAGTTTTTCAGATCCAAGCCTCATTGCTATCCTAGCTGGGAATGTTTTGAAATAAAACCAAGTTATTTTTTTAAGCATGACCAAATTGTGACCAAGATGAATAACATTTTGGTTTCACTCTCGCAATAGCATGAGTAGAAGGATAAAACCGAGTGAGTCAGTTGTGCTGTCTGTAACAGGACATAACTTTGCAAAATTCACATTTTGTTTCATTGCTTCGCACATCTTGGCTTTTCCTTAATGAGAATCAAAGAACCTCATTTTCTCTCTTGTCTCGGACATGCTTTTTATATTGACGGACTCTTTAATCATACTCTTTGTCAAATCACACTGCACTCTTAATTTTCCAACGACATTCATATTTACGGTCATTTTAATGAATCTCACAAGGATGTATGATTAGGTGGAAAATGTACCCAGTTTCCCTTATTGCTTAATTTACGTTTCTTCAAGCCCCGTACTTAGCCCGTCCCCGCTCAGCGGGACACGGGGTTTTGCAATCACTTCTCTGTCTGTGTGTCTGTCCGGGCCATAACTCTTTTTTACCATTTGAGTTTTGCCATAAATTTTTTAGCAAAGCTTTATTATAATATGGCAAAAAAAAATTAATAATTTTGTCAAAAGGTCAAAGGTCAGCGTCACATAAAATCATCAATTTTCATCCAATTGACCTGAAATTTAAATTTACCATTTGAGTTTTGTTGTCAAATTTTTAACAAAGCTTTATTATGAGACTATGGAGAAGGCAAATTCATAATTTTGTCAAAAGGTCAAAGGTCAGCATCGCTTAAAATCGTCATTTTCCGTCCGATTGACCTGATTTTTTTTTTTTGCATATTGGTTCAATGAGAATTGGTTCACTGATCAAAAGCTAGAAGCTTCTTTTTTTTTTTTTTAGATGAAATGCTCAAAGGTAAAGGCTGCATAAAGTTGTCAATTTTTTTTAAAACTGTTTTTGTCATGTTTAGCATATGGAAGAAAAAAATGAACGTTTACAAACGTTTTTTTTTTTACAAGCGGATGAGTACGGGCTTTACATTTTTAGATGCTTTCCAATTGCACATGAAATAGACCAATCTGCTTTAATCGGCAGTCTTTATTAGTAAATGCACCTTGAACTGGGATGAAATTACGAATCAACCCACTGGTTCCATCACTATAGAGGAATGCTGATGCAGTGCCCCTACTCATTAAGGCAGGAATTTTGATATTGGCGATGGTGCTGCCAACACCCCTCGCTGGCTTTGCTGGTGGGGATGGTGACTGTGACACCCTGCCAGGACCAAAAACAACACCTGGCAAAGGGTGGATGAGCTCCCGTTAGAGACACAACTGATCCAGTAAGGAGATGGTGTCTTCTAAAAAACATCCATCCGGTTTGGACCGGTTCAAGTCATACCAAAGACTTTAAAATGGCATGTGCTGCTCCGTTGCTTGAAAGGGTAGAGCACGGACAATCCCCATCATCAGTTGGCATCCACGGGGAGGAAAAAAGTCCTCCTCAGCAAATGCCCGAAAAACGGCGCCATTGTTATGACGTCACTGGCACCCAGAGTATCCCGGGAAGTGACGGTAGCTCAGTGGCTGTGTTGTGTGTGTGTGTGTGTGTGTGTGTGTGTGTGTGTGTGTGTGTGTGTGTGTGTGTGTGTGTGTGTGTGTGTGTGTGTGTGTGTCAGCTCTATTACAAGCCTCTTAGCCCATGTATAAAAATAAATGTCTAGCTGTGACAAGATATCATGGGATGAAGTCTTATCACACCTTTCATCAAAAGACATCATGGGATGTCGAATGGCACCAGCTAATGCCAGCAGAGAGGACGCACAGCTGAACATTCCACACGAGGGATGGTGCTCTCATTGATGCAATGCTCTTCCTGTGAAGCACCAGTCCGACAGTTAGTAGTCAGGTTGGGAATAAAATCCAGAATAGACAGTTGAAAGCCAAGTGTGCTTCCTCTGATACTTCCAACAATCAATAGGCACTGGAAAATATGCATCGAGAGAGATTTTGAAAGAAGCAAAAAAAATTTTTTTTTTTTCATCATTGCTGTTTGCTTTTGTAACACCAACATGTGGATTAGCAGTGAGTTGCTACTCCATCTATATTATGTTCCACGAGCGAACAATACTCACTCAAACGTGTGATAAAAGGAGGCAGCCATTGTTACAGGTTGGTGCTTTCTTCAAAGTACTGTTGATCCTTTAAAACGTTTCTTTATTCATCACGAGAACCGTTTTTACAAGCGCTGCAACGTTAGTTGTAAACACCACCCCGAATTCACCCTCAAAAACAATGTCCCCCACCTCATTGGACACACTGAGGGGGAGAGGAGAGGCGAGAGGCTGCGATGCAGCACGGTGGGTAGGAGTGTATTCCGTGAGAGTGGGCACAGCATGCTGGGAAATGTGCGAATGAGTTTGGTGTTTTAAGAGGAAGAAGTGCGGTCGAAGGTGGGAAGAAATGCTTGATTTCTGAAGATGAGTAAGCTCTGTGGAAGGTCCGGGAGAGATCAACGGGAGATTGGGAAAAGCGGAATTAAGGTGCAAAGATGTTTGGTGAGAGGCTGATTGACTCTTCGTGTTGACGCTCTCCCCGTTGGCAGGTGCGGTTACTGGTTAGTAATATTGTAAGGTGTGTTTAACTGCTCAGGTCCAAACACGTCTTGAGGAACCAAAGCTGGAAGCTGTGAGGGAGAGAAATGTGGAGCTGGTGCATGAAATTGTTGAGGACTTCGCAGCGATGTCACAGCAAGATGGACGTGCCGCCGAGCTGTTAAACATCCTTCAGGAACCCCACTTCCAGGTGAAGAGCTGTGTGTGTGTGTGTGTGTGTGTGTGTGTGTGTGTGTGTGTGTGTGTGTGTGTGTGTGTGTGTGTGTGTGTGTGTGTGTGTGTGTGTGTGTGTTATGGTGCAGGGGTCACACACATGCCTTTCCACTGTTCAGTCTGGGCTTGATTTTGTATCTGATTATAAAGTGTCCGATTGGTGCTTCGTGGTCAGAACATTCCATCATGAGATGTGCCGTCTCTAAAATGGATGTTAAATTGGGTGTCCTCGGTGCTATTAGTTGGGAGACCTTGAAGATTCCATGGTGTTCTTTCACAAAAAGTAGGCGCGTTATCGTCGACACCCTGAGCAAATTCGAGATTTGTGCCGAAACTCTCTTGCCAACTTACACTTGTGAGTAAGTCTGTTGAGTAAGCCAAACACTCCCACTGTGACTTTAGAGATCGGCGTCCCACCACCAATGGAATGAAAAGAGGCTGATGTGAATGGATGAATGAGCATGCATACATACACATACTATACATCATCACCATCATCATCATCATCATCATCATCATCATCATCAGATATTTTCAGTTCACTGCTGGAGGAAGGCCTCAGCATGTTCATGCCACTTTGCTCCGTCTCTTGCTTTGTTGTTTCCATTGACCCTTCCCGAATATTTGTCTATTTCATCCCTCCATCTTAGACATGGCCTTCTCATGTTCCTGTTGCCATCCATATGCCTCCATGTTGTTAATATTGTTGTCCACCTATTATTCAACCTGCTAATCTGTCCTCGCCATTTCCATTTCCTAAGTTTGATTTTTTTTTTTTTGTATACAACATCGAGGCTCATGTAAGAGCTAACATTAATCAAAAAACAAACGGACACATAAAACATATAATAAAGGCAGCGGGAGACAAGATGGGGAGAGAGAGGGAAACACACAAGTACAACAGTACAGAACAGCGACATCGGGAGATCTGTGGGAGGGAGAGGGCTTGGGGGAGGAGGGATGGGGTGGGGGGGGAGAGGTATAAAACACATGGACACTCCTAGGACTTCCAGGAAAGAAGTCTGAATTTCAAAAAAGTGGATCTGGGGTGAATTAACGGGGGTAGAAAAGATCAAGGTTTTGGATGGGGGAAGATAAGAGATGGCGGTGAACAGCTGTTTTAAAGACCTGGAGGGAGGAGTGGGATTGAAGGGAGTGAGGGAGTTTGTTCTGGAGGCGGGAGAAAAGAGGAATGAAAGAGTGAAGGTGAGCCGAGAGCCGAGATTTTGGCAGTTTCACCAGAAGAGGGTTGCTCGCAGATCTTAGGTTGTTTGTTCTCTGACTCATTTATTTGTCTTTCTATCTTTGTCTGCAATACCTAAGATATTTCATTCAATATTATGTTGTGCTGTTGTTAACTTTTTCTCCATTTTTGTTGATAATGTCGAGGTCTCTGCCACATAGATGATAGTTGGAATAATAATACACTGATTGAAAATTTTTATTTTCAGACATGTTGGTAACCTGCCCCTCATTGTGTCACTGAGCTTTCCATGTTTTCTCCATGTAGGTTTGATACTTCTCTTTATTTATTGTTCTTGATTCTTTATATATGTGTTTATATATATATAGTATACATATACATATATCTGTGCAGTGTCTGTCTTGTGTTGTGTTGTCTTGTGTTGTCTTGGCTTTGTCACTGAACTACTTTCTCAGACTTTTGTGAAATCGTTCCAAACTTCTGATATGCACATATCTCTCCCGTCGGTATCGCCTAAGGGTATTTTTTTTGGAAAAAATTTCCAATTATTTATTTTATTTTTTGGGGGATTTGTTTCAGGAAAAATAATTTTTTTCAACTTACGTTTTCAATTGCAATTGTTTATAAATTGTGATATCACGTATATTACAAATACATTTGTGCAAAATAATTGTTTGAATTATGATTGGTTTAAACCATGACAAAACGGCAACTCTGGTACAGTCATTTATCTATTTTTCTACACATCTGGGCAGTGTCTGTGTTGACACTTAACGACTCCCTCAAACTTTTGTTTCCGTGGTTGTGAAGTGTTTTTAATAACGTTGTGGTGGTTTTGAATCACGTGGTGGTGAGGTATTTTGAATTATGTGGTGGTGAGGTGTTTTTAAATGATGTGGTGGTGAGGTGTTTTGAATTACCTGGTGGTGAGGTGTTTTGAATTACGTGGTGGTGAGGTGTTTTTAATTATGTGGTGGTGAGGTGTTTTTAAATGATGTGGTGGTGAGCTGTTTTGAATTACCTGGTGGTGAGGTGTTTTGAATTATGTGGTGGTGAGGTGTTTTTAATTATGTGGTGGTGAGGTGTTTTGAATTAGTTGGTGATGAGGTGTTTTTAATTACATGGTGGTGAGGTGTTTTGAATTAGTTGGTGATGAGGTGTTTTTAATTTCGTGGCTGTGAGGTGTTTTTATTACGTGTTTTATGGCTGTGAGGTGTTTTTAATTTCGTGGTGGTGAGGTGTTTTTATTGTGTGTTTTATGGCTGTGAGGTGTTTTGAATTATGTGGTGGTGAGGTGTTTTAAATTACGTGGTGGTGAGGTGTAATCGTCCCAAACTTCCAGTCTGCACTTACCCCTCCCCTATGTGTGTGCTGAGGGGTTCTTTCTTGAAAAAAAAACATTCAACCTAAATCTTCAACCTAAATTGCCTATAAAAATGTAATATCACAAACACAACAAATACATTTGTGCAAAATAATTTTTTGTATTATGTTTGGTGTAAATCATGACAACACAGCAACTCAGGTACAGTCATTATCCTCAGCGAATATAAGCCCGTTCCTCAGTACTGCGCGAGCCGAGCCGAGCTAAGCAAATATATATATTAAAGATCGACGTCCTGAAGCTATGATATATATATAGTTGCTTGGCTCACTGAGGGGCATTTCACATATATATATATATATGTGAATACATATATACAGTCACGTGAAAAAGTAAGTGCTTCCCGTGTAAATTTTGACTTTTTCAACATATTTCAACATACAGCTATTTGATCTTCATTTCAACAATATTGATAGATAAAGGTGATATAATATAACAAATATCATGAAACATTTACATTTTGTAGTCCATTGTAAAATTTAAATGAACATAAATGCAAATTCCGCATGTGGAAAAAGTAAGTACACCCCAACATTTATCACTACTTCAAATACCTAAAATTAGAATCAGGTGCACCAGCTCAGGTGCAAATGATTAGAACATCGTTAGAGAGGATCATGGAGGAATCTGTCTTATTTAAACCTCAGACATTTAATTTGGTTTGATCTTTGTTGTTGAAGTGTGCGGCGTCACCATGCCTAGATCAAAAGAGCTCTCTGAGGCCTTCAGAAAGAAGGTTATAGATGCCTACGAGTTTGGGAAGGGATTTAAAAAGATCTCCAAACAATTTGAAATCAATCATTCGACTGTCCGGAAGATCATCTACAAGTGGAGAAGATTCCAAACAACTGCCAACTTGTTCAGGCCAGGCCGCCACAGCAAGTTCAGCCCGAGAGCAGACCGCAAGATGCTGAAAGAAGTCTCAAAGAACCCCAGAATGTCATCACGGGACCTACAGGTAGCTCTTGCCACTGTTGATGTCAAAGTGCATGAGTCCACCATCAGAAAGAGGCTGCACAAATTTGATCTACATGGGAGGTGTGCCAGGAGGAAACCTTTGCTATCCAGAAAGAACATCAGGGCAAGACTAAAGTTTGCCAATGAACACCGAAGCAAAGACCAGCACTTCTGGAACAATGTGCTCTGGACAGATGAGTCAAAGGTAGAGCTATTTGGCCACAGTACCAGAAGACATGTTTGGCGAAAACCAAAGACAGCATTTTACAACAAGAACCTGATACCAACTGTAAAGCATGGTGGTGGAAATATTATGGTTTGGGGCAGCTTTGCTGCATCAGGGCCTGAGCAGCTCACCATCATAGAATCCACTATGAATTCTTCATTGTACCAGAGTGTGCTTGAGGATAATGTGAGGCCATCTGTCGGAAAGTTGAAGCTCACCCGAAGGTGGACCTTGCAACATGACAAGGACCCTAAACATACCAGTAAATTCACCAAGGAATGGCTGAAAAGAAAGAAATGGAGGGTTCTGGAATGGCCAAGTCAAAGCCCGGATCTAAATCCCATCGAGATGTTGTGGCGAGATTTGAAACTAGCTGTGCATGCAAGAAACCCATCAAACATCGCACAGCTGAAATAATTCTGCATGGAGGAGTGGGCAAAAATTTCTCCCAGTCGATGTTAGAGACTGGTAGGCAGTTATAAGAAACGCCTACTTGAGGTTGTTTCTGCCAAAGGGGGCAATACCACCTATTAGAGCCAAGGGTGTACTTACTTTTTCCGTACATACCCCCACCGGTGGATGCGTACATACCCCCACACCCAGCCAGTGCGAACGCAGACTACAACAACAAAATCGCCTCCCTTTCCAGAATCCACAGCACCAAACAAGTAAACATGGTGGAACATTCAAACATCCACCTTTATAGCCTTCACCACTCACCAACAAAACACACCAGATCATTCATACACACACATACACACACACACACACACACACACACACACACACACACACACACACACACACACACACACACACACACACCACACCAACCAACCACCTACCCTTACAACATACACCACTCAACATACAAAAACACATACACTCATGCAAAAATTCATTCATGCAAAAACACACCCTCACCCACTCACTCACATACACAAAATAAGAAATAATAATAGTGGAAAAAAAAACACACAACCAACCAACCACCTACCCTTATATATATATATATATATATATATATATATATATATATATATATATATATATATATATATATATATATATATGTATATATATATATATATATATATATATATATATATATATATATATATATATATATGTATATATATATATATACATGTATGTATATATATATATATATATATATATATATATATATATATATATATATATATATATATATATATATATACAGTGGAACCTTGACTTACGAGTGCCCCAACTTACGAGTTTTTCGAGATACGAGCCGTCGCTCCGGCGGTTTATTGCTTTGAGATGCGAGCCGAGATCCGAGTTACGAGCTTTCGCCACCCGGTCACGTGGTTATCTTGCCGTTCAAGTACAGTATCTTTGTCGTATAGCGCTGCATTTTAGTTTTCGCATTTCGGTTATTTTGAGTTTTGCCACCAGGTGGGTTCTGGTCACGTGGTTATCTTGCCTGCCGTGCACGTACAGTATCTCTATCGTATAGCGCTGCATTTTAGTTTTCGCATTTCGGTTATTTTGGCGTTGGCGCTGTGTAACGACACTTGCCTCACTCATTTTCGAAACATTTTGAAAGGGAGGAAGAAACAAACCTCGTTGGACAGGTTTTTCTTTAAACGCCCTGCAATTGAAAGCGAGGAAAGTGTGGCGAAAAAGGCAAAAGTTATCCCCTCCACCTCCGCCAGCATCTTCGTCTGATCTTCAAGGTAAATACACTTAATAAAACCAGTTTATTTCTTTACATTGTCTTTTATTATGTACAGTATATACGAGGTCGTGCTTGTTTATACATTATTTGTTATTTATAAAGTACATTTTTCTTATTTAAAAACACGTAACAAAAAAAATTGGTGTGGTTTTTTGGGGACTGGAACGGATTAATAGCATTTCAATGCATTTCAATGGGGAAATTTGATTTGAGATACGAGCAATTTGAGTTACGAGCTCGGTCACGGAACGAATTAAACTCGTAAGTCAAGGTTCCACTGTATATATATATATATATACATATATATATATAAATAAATGTATATTGTTACGGTTTTGTGCGACCCTCGTTCCCTTAACAAGGGGAAATTAAGCCCCTTGTTCTCCTTGGGTCGGCGCAACCGCGAGACTTGAGTCGCGACTTCCGGTCAGACGCGGGAAAGGGTTTCGGGACAATGTTCGCACGTACCTAAGTACCTACGCCGCCGCGCAAGCGGGGATCAAGTCTTGCACGTACCACGCGTAATTTGAGTGCACCCGAGCGGATGGCGCACCACGTGGTCCATGCAATTACCTTGTTATTGGAACCCGATTAAAAAAACCACCTTTAGAGGCCATTTTTCCCCGCAAAGCGGGGGTTGGCCTTTTTCGGGAACCGTGGTTGTTGTTGTTTTTCGGTCCCCTTTTTGAAGCAATGTTTTACGGCCGGATGCCCTTCCTGACGCCAACCCTTTTTGCCGCCTTTAATGACAAACAGGGACTTACCAGTGAACTGGTACTCAATTAGCCGACCTCGGAAGGATGACAGGCTGAGTCAACCCCCCTGGTGTTAATTCAGCGATTGACCGGGATTCGAACCCAGGATCCTAGGATCCTAAGCCGGCACCCTAGCCGCTAGCCCAACACCAGGGTTTAGAGCCCTGGTGGAACACCAGGGTGGAACCCGATTAGAGCGATATAATTCGTACCATGCTTACTCAATAGATGGAAATGACAGGAACGCTCAAATAGAAGGAAGAACACAGGTTTATTTACAGCTATACAAGGCGAAGAGACACAGAGCAGGCACTTAAGCAGTCTTCGGTTATTCCCCAGAAAATGGGCCCGTTCACGCTCAAAGGGGGAATGAAGGAAGGAATGTTCATGCGCTGAACACGCCGGCTTTGTTGTTCAGTAACAGCTCGCCCGGCATGGCCCTTTGCGGTCACAGCACGTCCCTCCACGAAGGCAGGCAGGCAGGCGGGAGGGATCCTCACAGCGCGTATCTCAAACAAAGGCAGGCAGGCGAATATGCACGTCTCTCGCCCGGCACGGCGGTCCCTCACAGCGCGATTTATATAACGGTGCGCTTTCACCCACGTAACTCAACAGAGGATCTGCCTCAAGCTCAACCGAGCATTTAACTTGTAACTCAATTCAACACAGCGCTTCAAACTGATAACTCAAGCTCATCATTCAGCGCAGGTCCTCCTCAAACTTAGTTCAGCGCACCTCTCCTCAGAACTGAGGTGGGGGCTTTTTGGTACAGGGTTATATTGCCACGCCCTGGCCTGCCTCGAATGTTCCAAACCATGCCTTTTGCCGCAGTGCTAAGCCACTCCCCTCGAGCCCTGATTGGCAGTTCGTGCTTACCGGTCACTCCCACTTCTCCTGTTCCGCCTTCCTTCGGCTTGCCTCGACTTGCCAGGCCGGCCTCGTGGTAATTTGCGCCAAAACCCAAAGCATCGAGGCGGCATAAAGCATTGGAAGGGGACCTAACTCTCATTATTCTACTCAACGCAAAACTACACATAGGAAAGGTCTATGCTTACACTTACTAAGAAATAACTGAGCTTAAACGAGGCTACATGTTGTAGTGTGATTAACTATGAGGGGAAAATTAACCTTTATTGCAAAAACACAGAACTGCAACACTACCCCCCTCCCTCGTCAGACTCGTCCCCGAGTCGAACCCAACAACTGAAACGACCGGTTAGAGAATGACATGCAAAATTAACTTTACTTTTACATGTGACATACAGGTGTGGTTCCCCCTAACATTGACTCTAACACGTGTATGCGACAGTTTTAAAACACTAAATATGTCCCCCCTAATGCGTTGAGTAGCTACCTATCAGATTCACACCCACAATTAACCGAATTCTGGAATTTGTCAAACTAAACACATAGCCGGTGGGTAGCATTTTTATATACAAGCACAGAAACTTAATTTATTTACAATTCTATGACCCAGGACCTGTCCTTTTTGGAAGAGAAGATTGGAGGGGAGAGAAAGCACAGCAAAAACACAACACACTCAAAATCATAACACTTGCTGCTTGCTTCTTGCTTCTTGCTTCTTCTGTGTGCATATATCAAACTGGCTAGCTCCCAGACCGGCATGCAGGCCATTTTTAATCTTCAGGGCTACCTAAACTTACACTTCTTCTCATCCCGAGCACACCATGATAAAAATGCACAACAAATGCTTTTATTTCATTTCGTTGCCAGGCAGGGCCAACATTATGTGGTCCGACTGCGTGACATTAATGCCACTCAACACAAGTGGTCCGAAGGTGCAAGATGGTTTTGCAGCAAGGTGCTGCACAGCAGAGGTGCAAGGCCACAAAGCTTGTGGTCCATAAGTGTAATAATGTGCAGCAAAGTGCTGTACAGATGTAGCAAGGTGCAGAAAGAATGCTGCACAGGTCGATGGTGCTGCACAGTTCTACCTCCAAAATGGTCCTTGGGTGGTGGGGAGAGACAAAGCACGACCAGCAAAGCGGAAAGGGCGCAACGGCACACAGAAAAACAAGGTAATGCAATGCGAGGGGCGCGGAAGAGCGAGCAGAGCAGGCTCGTCCCTAGCCGTCCGTACCCCCCACCGTCGGCTTACACTACCCTAGCCTTCCTTGTATTTACAAATCGTCTCTTCGCCTTGTCTCCCATATCCCCCTCTAATCCAAATTCGTCTCCCAATCCCTCCCAGGAAGGAAGGAATGGAACAAACACAATGTCTCATCACGTCACGATGCGTCTCACCACTCAAACCGTTTACAGAACCCTGGTGTGGAGCTTCGTCCTCCTTGGTGACTGGCTGTGGATGGTGCGAAGCGATTTCTCATCCTAACTACACTACTGACATTTACTCTGTTAAACTGCCCAGGGCCGTACCCTGCCAATCGGCCTCTTTAAACAATGTGGTTCTACAAACCCGAATTCCCATTGTCCACTCTGCGGTGCCCTTGAAATTTGGGTCTCACTCCCGCAAATTTTCTCTCTGTGCCCTTGCACAATTTTGGGGCTGGGTCGTGTGGATCCACTAGCAGGTCTACCTACCTGCGCACCTCCGCCACTGAAGTCGCCACCCGAGCTTACCTGCTCCTGCGACTACCTAACTGGGGAAGGCCCCTCCTGGCACTTTACCCCCTGATGCCCACTTTGGCATTGGGCAACCCGGGTCCTTCCTTTGGATCCTCGGGCCCAACTCACACTACAACTAACCGGCTCCCAGAGCCTACCTGTGGCCTCACCTGGCTGACAAACTACCAGTGGCAGAGTGCCCCAATAACCATACGCACCAATTAAACCACACGCCCTGGCATTCCACATACTCATGCACTCAACCAAGCACTACTTGCTACTGCCCGCACCACAGGTGTCAATATCCATACAAATTTTGCCTATGCCCTCTACCTGGATTTACACTACCCCCCCCTCCCCCGGGCTTTCACAAATGGGTTCCATCTCCCCCCATTCAGTCCTTCGCACCATGCATTCCACACCTTTTATTCCCACACCAAGCATTCCACACCACTTATTCTCACACACAATTTATTACGCACACCCTTTTGTCTTGCACACCTTTTGTGCTCACACACATCTTTCCTCGCACACTACTTTCCATACACCTCAACACAATTCCATTTGTTTTCCACACACAATTCCTCAAACACTACTACACAATTCCTCAAACATACAGCATCATCTAGCTACCTGAGTTCCCCTAAAACTCGTGCTTCCCTGTCGTCCCTTTAAACTAAGCACTCCCTTTGTCATTATCATCCATCTATCCTCTCTACGTCCCCTCTGCAGTACAGTGTCACTACTTTAATCTCGTCCCTAAGGTTTTCTAGGCGCCTATCATTATCCTATCCCTCCCTTGGCTCGCTTCGGTGCCCCATGGAGGTAACCATTGCTGGCACCTCCATGTGCCTACCACTGCCATCCCCCTAAACGAATGCTCATGGGCCCTGGTCGTGTGAGGAATGGTGACACTACCATTCCTCCACTTAGGGTACACTACTTTCATCAGTCCACTACACTCGAGCCTCACCAAGTGGATGTACGTTGTCATGGCTCGGCCTCGCAGGGCCGAGCGATCCATTCGAGTGGTTTGTCTCCTGTAAGGGGTGTCCGTCCGGCATTTTCGATCCAGGGGAGGAGGTATGGATGGGCCGAGGTGCAGGGCCCCATCCCTGCGCGGGGCCTTGCGGTCCCACGCACGGTGACCCAACCGGCCACGGTCGGAGCACCGCACCCGCCAAGGTGCGCGGCTCAGAACTCTCCTACTTCCCCTTGAACCTTGCCGATTGCCTTTGCCGCCGCGGCACGGCACCAACCATACAGTGGGGGGGGGGGGGGGGGGGGGCGGTATCAACGAATCGTGCACGTCGGTCCTTGTGAAACCGCCGCGGCATCGATCCCCGCCGGTCCCTGCTGCACACAACTCACCGGGGGCTCGCGTCTGCTATCCGTCCCGCTAAACGCTACCCCGGTCGGTGTCGATGCTTGAGCCGCGTCCTCACTACTCGCGACCCACTCCGCACTCGCACACCCAGGCGTCCCCGCGCCCCCCATACACTCCGTTACTGCACTCTCCTGCACACACCCTTTAGTTAGGTCCAAAACTTCAATTCCGTGACCATTTTCTGGCTAGTAAGGTTTGACGATTGATTTGACTTCTATTGACATTTTATAACAAAAATAGCCTCTATATCCCTCCCAAAAATCCCGTCATTTTTCGCCAGAGGCCCGAATCCAAGATGACCGCCGGCACTATCTTGAAAAATTAAATTTTGAACCAGAACACCTAGAATCACGTACAAAGACACTTTTTTGGGTAATTTGACCACGAGGATTCCGAATCTGACATTAGTTTGACGTTATGACATTATTTTGACCCAGAAATCCAAGATGGCCACCATCTAGTAGAGCGAAAATGCAACTTTTGTACTTAAACATGTTAAAGAAACTACCTCCATAAGGATATCTTGCAGTAAAGTAATTGATGATTGCATGACAAGTAAACTCATTACACTTCAAAATAAGCTATTTTTAATAGCTGTGACTTGAACAGTTTTCAAATGAAGTAATTAATCAATATGACCTTTAATTATATGATTAGTCTGAATCAGAGCATTCTGCTTCACTAGAATCTGAATCATCAGATTCCGATGAATCTCCCCGCCTTTGTACATCATCATCTCGCTCCTCATTCCCCTCCTGGCTCTCATCTTCCTCACTCTCTTCAGCTGGCCCTGGTGCAGGTAGATGTGTCGGGAGAGCAGGTTGCGTGTGGCGGACAGGGCGACAGCGACCACCCACCAGCTCCCAGCCATGTCCGAGTGGCGAGGGGTGGTGTTTCTTGGAGGGATGACGCACAAGATATGCCAAGTAGTTTGCTCGGAGGCAGTGTTGGCGTAGGCTGTCTGCATCTGGAGGGAGACGGATAAATGATTTGTTTTTCAGTGTCTTCCACTTTGCTGCACAGGCCTCAGCCATGGTGCTACTCTTTTCGTCGCCATAGATAGAACTGGAAGAGCTCCTCTAGCACCTCCTCCTCAAGGTCAAGGCTATCTCCACACAGCGAGAGCTGCCGTCGAGCCACAGGGCTCTTCGCCACCCGGTCATACACCAACTTCTTACCCTTGCCATAGAAGCCTGAGTTGGCATCACAGCCTGTCATACAGTGCAGCTGCACAATACAGTCTGCCATCTCGTCATTAACCAGGCCATGACATAAGATAGTCTCCTTCTTCCTCTTGATACAGAGCTTTCCGGGCAGCTGCTGCGAGATGACTGCTGCCGCGACATAGGCATCGGTATCAGCGGTATCAATGACAACAGGGCCACTGTAGCCTGATTCACGCAGAACTGCGTAAGCAGAAAAGAGGACAGTATCAGCCTCAGACTGGTCAAAGCTGTAGTTCTCCATTGGTTGCTGGGTTGACAAATTGGTGCAGTGGGAGCCAACAGAGTAGACAATCTCTGCATCAACACTCTCTGCAAGGTCTGTCAGGTAGGTGCATATCAGCTTTTGCATCCGCCCCTTGTTGCTGACACTACATAGAAGTGTTTTGAATGCTTGGGCAGAAGGGAAGGGGTCATTCAATTTCATGTAGGTGTTGGGTATATGTGCCTTACCCTGTACCCGCAGGTCTTGCTCGTCATCTTTAGTAGAGTATGGTGTGTCATATGGGTCATTCACACAGAAGATACGTTCAGCATCACCATGGCGGGCAAGGATGATGGAAGACACCTTGTGGACATAGTCTGACCACTTGTATGGGGTGCCATGTTGCGTCTGTCGATCCTCTGCTGATGGAGTTGCCATCCTCCAAATCATGCCCATGTCGATGAGAGCGGTGTAGGGTTCCTGCAGATATACAGATTGCAGAGAGAGTTTCTGGATGAGCTTACTCTTCTGTGTCTTCCTGTATGTTCCGTTGGAGTTGAATAAAGCCACACACTCCTCAACAACACGATGTTCCAGCAACTCAGTGAGGTCCACAAGATGACTGACCTCAACCAGGTTGATCACTGCCTTGAGAGCATTCTGCTCCATTTCAGCAGCTCTCGTTTTGAGTTCCTCCCTGGGCTTCTCCGTGTCTGGCATCTTGGCAAATGTCAAGCATTTACTCAGAGGGACAGGTGCATGAAGGGAGGTATTCTTACTGAATACCCGCTCCTGCAAAAAGGCGGTCACCATCCACGTCCACACGAGCAAGGGCATGAAAAATGCTCCGCTTGCACTGATGCTTTGTACTTGATGAGAACATAGTGGGCTTTGGCCGGATGGGAGGCTCCCCACGTTTTATCGTCCTATACGGCTTAACTACCTGCATCCCAGATGCCTTCTCAGTTAGTGCCTGTGACACAGTCTTTGCGTCTGTGATGCGTGTTTGCTCATCCTGGATGTTAGCCTCATAATCCGGTACAAGACGTTCTAGACGCTGCAGAAACATCCAGTTACAGTGGTGTGCAGTACCCCCTCCTGTCAACGTGTCGTTGGTAAAGTCATCATTGTCAATGATACGAATGCTTGGTTCTCCCTCAGCGATCTCATCAGGACAGATCAAACATCGCTCGAGGTCATGCATGGTCCAGAGGTCACGTAGGAGAAGCACGTTCGGGTAGCTGATCCCCATGCCCAGCTTGTAGTAAGAGTCAATAAGCTCCTTGCTGCGAGTCATCCCATGAAGGGTGACGGTGGCATTGATGGCGGTAGTGGTGGGTCGCTTTGTAATGTACTGCGTGATGAGAGAGGTGAGAGAGAGTGTGCTGGGAGACAGATCTACCTCCTTCTTCCCCTGCAAAGCAGATAGCAGCTGCACCATGAGAGGCGAGAGCTCTTCCTCCTCTTCTAGCTCCTCGACTCTTGGCGGCCATGGGATGGGTTTGATTGACTTGACATCATCCTTGAGCCGCTTAGCCACATTGTGCACCAGTTGTTCACTGCCAACACCGATGGCGGAGAGTGCTGCTTCAACATATGAACCACCCCCAGACGTGTCATAGACTAGGTCGCTCTGGTTTCTCTGAGGGCGGGAGTGGAAGACGATCTTGCCCTCAAACTCCCGGGTCAGGATATCTTTGATAAAGGATGACTTGATGCTGGATGTTGAGAAGCCATACCGAGATATGATAGAGCTGTAGTCTTTGAGGAGGCTCTGTAGTGACCTTAGCTCACGTTCCTCAAAGATAACTGTTCTGATGTGGTCAAAGAAGATAGTCTGAGCCTCACGGAGATTGACATTGTGCATGCGTGGGAGTTTGTCATCTTCACTCATTTTCTGGTAACTACGCACATATTTCAACCAGCATTTGTTGTGATATCTGATCTCAATCGCATATGGGTCATCAGCTGCATAATCGATCACACAGTTGATTCTGTCTCGCATGCTCTGATCTTCGAGGACCACCGTGTGACTTGAACGTTGCCCATGCATTATCATACGAAATCAGGGACAGCTTTGATTCTGGGTGCTTTGCCGACTCCGGTTTACAGCACCAGACACATTTTGTTTTTTCATGTATCAGCCCTTCTACACTTGATCGCAGCCGCTTGGCAGGTGGAGAAGCAGCCGGGGGGAAAGCCTCAGACATGGACGAAGACTGAGATTGGCATTCCTTGACTTCTCGTTTTTTCTGTCTTGTCTTGGCCTGCTCCAGTTTATTAGCATTCCATAAGGTCAGCCTACATGATTTATGGACACATTGTCTGCCGGGACCATTATCCCAATTGACTGTTGCATAAACGTCTCCGAACTTGTCAAGACCGCTCCATAACAGGGCTTTTTTCTTGGGATTTTCCCAACTCTCAACGGAGGTAACGACATCAGTGGCTTCATTGCAAAGCCCGCCACACTGGAGGGCACACGGAACGGTGGACATTCTCTTGACAGCTATCTTCTGAATACTGCGCTTCTCAGTGCCGTCTCATTCGCTCGTATACTCCCTGGAAAGACAGAAATAAGTATATGACATTACACACACAGACAAATAAAAAACAAGAAAATAGCAATTCACTAATCAGGACCTCAATTCCGTGGCCAGTATAGATTTAGCCAAAATAATGTGTTAATTCATGATCATATGTTCTCCCATTTAAAAGTTGCATTTTCACTCTACTGGATGGTGGCCATCTTGGATTTCTGGGTCAAAATAATGTCATAACGTCAAACTAATGTCAGATTCGGAATCCTCGTGGTCAAATTACCCCAAAAAGTGTCTTTGTACGTGATTCTAGGTGTTCTGGTTCAAAACTTAATTTTTCAAGATAGTGCCGGCGGTCATCTTGGATTCGGGCCACTGGCGAAAAATGCCGGGATTTTTTGGAGGGACATAGAGGCTATTTTTGTTATAAAATGTCAATAGAAGTCAAATCAATCGTCAAACCTTACTAGCCAGAAAATGGTCACGGAATTGAAGTTTTGGACCTAACTACTTCTCTTACACACTCAGTTGCACACCACCCATGTGCACTCGTACCTTCCACAAACTCCGTTACACACTCTTCCCGCACACAGTCTGGTGTGCATTCTCCCTCACACTCTGTAACATGCTCGGGTGTGCACTCCTGCATACACTCTGCAACACACTCTCCCGTTACACACTCCGTAACACCTTCGGGTGTGCACTCTCCTGTTACACACCCAATCATCACACAGCCTGGTGCACACTTTTCTTGCTCACGCTTCAGCGCACACTCTTCCGTTACACACTCCTTAACACCCTCGGGTGTGCACTCTCCTGTTACACACCCAATCATCGCACACTCTGGCACACACTTTCCTCGCTCATGCTTCGGCGCACACTCTCTCTCGTACCGTGCACCAGTCGCCCTCGTACACCGCACAATGGACCTTCCGCGACCGCCCGGGTCTCGTTTCTGTCCCAAGCGCGCCAAAAACCCGTCCGCGCCAAACACATTTGCGCCATTATTTCTCACCTCGGGGTCCTCCTTCCCCGGCTTCTTCGCCAGCACCTGTAAACCTTTATTGGGGTTAGCAAGCACAGCATCACGGTGTGAATACAGACTTTGTACTGGTTCCATTTCTACCTCCCATGATTTATTCCCCGATTCTACCGTCTCTTCGGCCCCAATTATTTCTTTAATTCCAATTATTACTTTCTCTACCTCGACAATCGTCGGCGCCCATAAAATTTCTTTTTCCGATTCGATGATCGTCGGTTTTTCTACCACCTCCTATCACGTCACGACCCTCATAGCCCCGGTCAATTTAGCCATGCTCTGCCCAAGCTCGCTCCCCACGCGTTCCTCACACTGCTTCACCTCGTCGCGCACCACCGCGACCTTCTCGCTCAACCCGTGCCCAATGTCCTCCCCCATCTCCCCATAAAATCTTTTATTTCTTTCTTCATGTTATTATTTATCCCACGAAGTTTGTCTGTTTGGGCATCCATTGTTTCTTTCAATTCGTCCTTCTTACGCCTTGCTTCGTCCCTCATTTCTTTCAATCGACCACTCATTTTGTTTTCCAACCCCTCCATGTCACACCTTACTTCGTCCCTCTGGGTGTCCATTTTCGCCTTTATTTGGACCATAAATAATCGCATGTACCCTGGTATCGCGGGCTCGGCTTCCGCCGCCATGTTCGAGGCGCCGCCATTTTCTTTGCCAACTGCTGCACCCTTTTCAGCTTCCACTACAAACTGTCTCTCCAGGTCCTGAGTCATTAATTTCTCTTCTTCTACTACCCCCGTCGGCATTCGACTGCCTTGGCCAGCCATGGTACGAATATAATTTGGATTTTTACAAACTAAATTTCGTTCGCTCGTAATTTCGAGTGCGTGAAGCGCACTCCAGGTCCAATCCCACTCCCGGACACCAAATGATACGGTTTTGCGCGACCCTCGTTCCCTTACCAAGGGGAGATTAAGCCCCTTGTTCTCCTTGGGTCGTCGCAACCACGAGACTTGAGTCGCCACTTCCGGTCAGATGCGGGACAGGGTTTCGGGATAATGTTCGCATGTGCCTAAGTACCTACGCCGCCGCAGAAGCGGGGATCAGGTCTCGCACAAACCACGCGTAATTTGAGTGCACCCGAGCGGATGGCGCACCACGTCGTCCGTGCAATTACCTTGTTATTGGAACCCGATTAGAGCGATATAATTCGTACCATGCTTAGTCAATAGATGGAAATGACAGGAACGATCAAATAGAAGGAAGAACACAGGTTTATTTACAGCTATACAAGGCGAAGAGACACAGAGCAGGCACTTAAGCAGTCATAGGTTATTCGCCCAGACAATGGGCCCGTTCACACTCACAGGGGGAATGAAGGAAGGAATGTTCATGCGCTGAATGCGCTGGCTTTGTTGTTCAGGAAAAGCTCGCCCAGCGTGGCCCTCTGCGGTCACAGCACGTCCCTCCACGAAGGCAGGCAGGCAGGCGGGAGGGATCCTCGCAGCGCGTATCTCAAACAAAGGCAGGCAGGCGAATATGCACGTCTCTCGCCCGGCATGGCTGTCCCTCACAGCGCGATTTATATAACGGCGCGCTTTCACCTTCGTAACTCAACAGAGGATCTGCCTCAAGCTCAACCGAGCATTTAACTTGTAACTCAATTCAACACAGCGCTTCAAACTGATAACTCAAGCTCATCACTCAGCGAAGGTCCTCCTCAAACTTAGTTCAGCGCACCTCTCCTCAGAACTGAGGTGGGGGCTTTTTGGCACAGGGTTATATTGCCACGCCGTGGCCTGCCTCGAATGTTCCAAACCATGCCTTTTGCCGCAGTGCTAAGCCACTCCCCTCGAGCCCTGATTGTCAGCTCATGCTTACCGGTCACTCCCACTTCTCCTGTTCCGCCTTGCTTCGGCTTGCCTCGTGGTAATTTGTGCCAAAACCCAAAGCATCGAGGCGGCATAAAGCATTGGAAGGGGACCTAACTCTCATTATTCTACTCAACGCAAAACTACACATAGGAAAGGTCTACGCTTACACTTACTAAGAAAATACTGAGCTTAAGCGAGGCTACATGTTGTAGTGTGACTAACTATGAGGGGAAAATTAACCTTTATTGCAAAAACACAGAACTGCAACACCTACCCATATATATATGTATATATATATATATTGTTACGGATCTCAGAGACGGCACTCCCCTTAGCAAAGGGGGGGTTAATACCCTTGGCCTGTTAAGCTGGCCGTCTCTGGTCCTGGTACTTGTAACGCTCTTTTGCGGGGTGGGATTGATCAGGGTTATTGGTCAAGGTGTTATCCCGAATACCTTCACCAATCCCTCCGCAAAACAGGGAGACAAGTACCGCTCGAACCACGGACAAGATGGTATTTGCCGAGCGGTTTAGCAATCCGCGGTTCGAGTCGTTATCAATTGACAAAACCCGATTCCGAGCGTTGGCCAAATCGTGCCACAGGTATTCAATCGAAAGAAAAGACGAAAGCGATCGGGGAAGAATGAAACCAAAAGGGTAAGAAATAACAGACATTTATTAATTATGTACAACAAACCAAAGGAAGAGGAACGAAAGAAATATACAGGACGAAGAAGAAGAAGATACATAGGGCAGCCTTAAACAGTCTTATATTAAACCCCAGACAACAAAATGGACAGACAACAGACTTACACGACAAGGGAATAGCAGGCAGGAATCACTGGAGGAGGGGATGAGAAGGCCCAGGCAGACGGTGGCGTCGTGGTCCGGCTCCAGGAGTCGACTCGCGTCGTGGCGGGAAACCCTGGCAGGCCCGTTCTGATGGCTCCTCCCCCTTCTTCTCCGAGATGGAGCACATGGGCAATGGCATCTGGTGGGGAGTTAGCAAACCACTCGCACCGCGTTTGAAGGGAACGAAAGGGACCTATTTTATTTGATTAATGCAACGCAGATTCAACTACTGGGAACAGATCCTTAACTGAAACACATAATAATGAAATAACTACGAAGAGGGCCTATGGTTCGCTACGTGTTGTTCATGGACTAACTAGGGTGCGATCTTTAACCAGCCAATTGAAGGGGATATTTATAGGGGAGACATTTATAAGGGATACATTTACTAAAATTTACTAGTGAAGGTTCTAAAAACCGTAACACAGCACCCGTTTTTCCTCGAGGGTCGTCTCGACCCGAACTAACTTTACTTAATGTGACACTCAGGTGTAATAACCCTCTACTGTTAACCTTACCCTTGAGTGCGACAGTTTTAAAACAACGACGTATGTCCCGCCTGCTGCATTGCATCCTACTTAACAGACTCACACCCACAGGATAACCGAATTGCGGAATGGTCTTCAAACTATACATTTACGGTGGGGAGCATTATTTACAAAGCACTAATTTGTATTTACACGGCAAACCCAGGACCTGTTATTTTGGGAGACAAAAAGATGTTCCTGAAAAAGAGGAAGAGCATGCACTGCACTGCATCGATACACCATACTCAAGTGCCCGGGGATGCACAATTGATATTGTAGTGCACCCCCGAGCACAAGAGCATTACAAAGCACCAAAGCACCATCAGCACCAATAAGCACCATGAACACACAAAGCACCATCCAGTGCTCATTGCACACACATTTCAAATAAAAACAAGCAAACAAACGGTTGTCCGGTTCTTCTTGCTGCTCCTGCTCTGCTGGTCCGATGTTTCTTCCAGATGTTGTCCTTCTTGTGGCTTGCTGCCTATTTGCAAATAATAAAAAGGCACAACACGCATCCATTTTTATTTAGGGCCCACAGGGGCCAACTATGGGTGGGCCACCTGTATGGCAAAAAGGGGCCACCTCACCGTGGTCCGCAAGCCAACTCCTCTCTGGCCATCATGGCCGGTCCCAGCAGAGGGGCCAGGCCCCAACACGTGGGGTCCATCAGTGTGTGGTGCTTAGCCACAGAAACATGTGGTCCATATTGTGGTGCTAGGCCGCAAGTCATGCGGTCCATAAGGTGGTGTATCGATCCAGGCAGGCTGTGCAGCAGCGGCTCGGGCACACAAATGCGGCTCCTGCACGCTTTCCCCTCAGTGCCCAGAGAGCACGGTCCATAGGTGGGGAAGGAGGACAAAGCAAAGTTAGCGGGGTGCAAGGGTACCCATCAACACAAGGTAATGCAGAGGTGAGGTGCGCAGGAGAGCGAGCGGAGAAAGATCGTCCCTATCGTACGTCACCACCCCCAAAACCCCCCCGTCACCTACTCTACCCTTGCCCCTTACCCCATATTTACACAACAATTTACAATTCGTCTCTACGTCCTGTCTTCCCCATATCTCCCCTCTATACCAAATTCGTCCACAATCCCTCTAACCAAATTTGCCATCAATTCAAATTCCTCATCAATTCCTCATAAGGAGGAAGAGATGGAACAACAAGCACGATGTCATCCCCACGTCATGATGCGTCTCACCATTCCAAAACATTTGCACAAAAAAACATGGTGTGGAGTCTTGTCATCACCTCAAGTGAGTGGCTGCAGATGGTGCGAAGGGATTTCCATCCTAACTATCCTCTAAATGACTTTAACACTTTTACTCTACCCGGGGTCTTTCCCTGCAAAACCATTGGCCGTCTTACACTATGTGGCTCTAAGAACCGAACTCCCATTGACCAAACTGTGGTGCTCACCAATTTGGGGTCTCACTCCCCCGATTCAACTCCCTGTGCCTTCGCACAATTTCAGGGCTGAGTCGTGTGGCTCCGCTAGCAGGTCTACTCACCTGCACACCTCCGCCACTGCAGTTGCCTCCGAGCTTACCTGCTCCTTACCCTAACCTATCTACCTGGGGAAGGCCCTCTGGCGCTCTCCCCACTCGGTGCCCTCTCTGGCACTGGGCTACGCGGGTCCGTCCTCCGGATCCTCGGGCCCCATTCACAACTCTACTGGCTCCCATAGCCCACCTGCGGCCTCACCTGGCCGACATCCTCACAGTGGTGGAGTGCCCATTTAACCACACACACACTAACAGGCCACACGCCCAGCCATTTCCACTTCACTAATGCACCCATCCAACCACCATTCTACCACACGCACCACAGATGCCAATATCCACCACAATTTACCTATACCCTCTACCTACTTTTAAACTACCCTCCCTGGGTATTCATGAAAGGGATCCATCTTCCCCATCTACTCCTTTCGCACCAACCACTCCACTCCACATATTCCACACTACTCACTCCACACCATCCATTCCATACTCCATTCCATCTATTCCATACTCCATTCCATGCTCCATTCACTCCAGGCCATCTATTCCATACTCCATTCCATCTATTCCACACAACCATTCTCCATACACCTGTACTTCACTTACACACCTGTGCTCACACACACCTGGTGGCTCTTGCACCCGTCTCTCCTCCAGGACCATTCATTCAATACTACGCACTCAACTCACACTTTTCACAATACACTGCTCAATCACCTCCCTCACACACACTGCATCGTCTAAGCTGACTACCCCCCCCTTCTGAAACTCGCGCTTCCCAGTCGTCCCTTATCCTATTGCGCTCCCTCGTCATTATCATCCAACGAATCTACCTACGTCCCCTACTACAGGTACATGTCGCTACTTAACTCTACAGTTACCTATGGTCAGCTATTTCTCTATACAATTATCCAAACCCTCCCTGGCTTGGTTTTCACTGCCATAACCCCATAAACTATAGCTCATGTGCCTGGGTGGATGTGAGGGATGGTGGATTTACCATCCCTCCACATCGGACATCTCTCACTATCAATTTTGCCCATCCAAAAAATTTTTCCAATCAAATTTGCCAATCATTACTGCCAATCATTTTTACCCATCAAATTTGCCAATCATTACTGCCAATCCTATTCACTATTCCCAATTTCGAATCAAAACACTATCATCATCACAGTTCGCTATATCTGAGCCTCTCGGTCGTCATGACATTTTCAAAGCTCGGCTTCGCAAAGCCGAGCAATGCATGCGGGTGGTTTATCTACTGCAGGTTGGGTCCGTCTGGCATTCGGTTCAGGGGAGGAGATTTGGTTGGGCCGAGATTCAAAGCACCATCCCGGTGCTGGGCCTTTCGTTCCCAAGCACGATGGGCCAACCTTGCCCGGGTGGGACGCCGCCACCACAAGGGGGCGCCGTTCCGATCCCTCCTACCTTCCCTCGAACCGGACCGGTCGCCTTGCCCGGCAAAGCCCGGACTCGACTGTGCGGGGCCCGGCCCGGATCGTGCACGACGCTCCAAAGAGGAGCGACGCAGCACCGATCCCCGCCGGCTCCCGCAATACCCAAAGCCCGGCACGGACCGAGAGCTCGCGTCGGTTAAACGTCGGTCTAACCGCTATCCCGTTTAACGTCGATGCTTCACTTGCATGCTCACACCACTCATTCCGTTCGTTGCTCATACATCCCACACTCTCCGTCAATTCCACCACCGCACTCTCTGTTACACACCACTCGCTGTCCGCACACTCCATAACACACCTTGGCGCACACTCGTCGTTCGCACACTTCATCAACACACCTCCTCGCGCCCACTCCTCGGTCACATCCTCTGTGACAACCATGGGTGACAACCATGGGTCTGTGACAACCAACTTTCGCACACCCAATCACGCGCTTCACCACCAACTCAGGTGTGCCTCCTCGCACCCGCTCCTCATCCATCTCACTCTCCGTATCACTCTCATCACACATACACTCCGACGTGCATTCTCGCTCGCACTCGGTTTCACTCCCACACTTTGTAACACACTCACTCTTTGACGCACACTTTTTCCTCACAAGCGCGCCATTTCCACTCACACCACTCACAAGGGACCTTCCACAAACGCCCGGGTGCCATCGCGACCCCAAGCGCGCGAAAATTCTTTTTGCGCCAAACACCTTCCCGCAAAACCTCGTAGCACCATACACAGCCCGTCTCACATTCGGGGTTCTTCTTCTTCTTCGCTCCACACGCACCTGCAAATCTTTAAAAGGATTATGCAGCACGACATCATGATGTGAGCACGGACTTTGCACATTATCCATCTCCTTCTCCGATTCCATTCCTATATCTGCCGTCTCTTCAATCCCAATTCCAACTATAACCAATTTGTTAATTTCTTTCTCCTCGACGACCGCTGGCTTTATTAAAATTTCCTCTTCTACCTCAGCGGTCGCCGGCTTCCCCATACCCCGGGTCACAATTTATACGCCTGTCCAGTTACCTGCGCTTTGCTCCACCTCGCTCAACCCGCGTTACCTCGTCGCGTACCCCCACGACCTCTTCGCTCAACCTGCGGTTAACCTCCCTCTCGGCTTCCCTTACCTCATATGTGGCCTTGTCCCTCGCTAACCCATTTACTTCCCCTATTTGGTTACCCACGTCCTTCAATTGGCCCCCCAATTTGCCTTATAGCCCCCCAATTTATTTTCTAATCCCCCAATTTGGTCCCCCATATCGTTTCTCAACCCCCCAATTTGATCACCCAATTCATTCCTCAGCCCCCCAATTTGGCTTCCCATTCGCTCACTATCGGCCCTCATTTGTTCTTTCTGGGCACCCATCGTCCCATTCATCTTTTCCATTTCTTCCCCCGTCTTGACTATAAAGGCCATCATTTGCATCATGAAGAGGTTCATATCCACCGGTGCTGCTGGCTCGGCTCTCGTTGCCACGTGCGAGCCGCCGCCATTTTGTGCGCCTGCAACCCCCGCTACCGCACCCTCATTGCTCTCCTCCTCCAATTCCTCCCTGGGGTCCTGGGTTGCCTCTAACCCTTCTTCTACCTCCCCTACCGGCATCCAATCGCCTTGATCATCCATGGCACGATTATAATTTGGATATTAAACAAAATTTTGGCCGCTCAAAAATTTTGACCAAATTTTCAGACGTTTTAAAATTTTGGTTCGGGTCCAAATCCCAACTCCTCGACACCAATTGTTACGGATCTCAGAGATGGCACTCCCCTTAGCAAAGGGGGTGTTAATCCTCTTGGCCTGTTAAGCCGGCCGTCTCTGGTCCTGGTACTTGTAACGCTCTTTTGCGAGGTGGGATTGATCAGGGTTATTGGTCAAGGTGTTATCCCGAATACCTTCACCAATCCCTCCGCAAAACAGGGAGACAAGTACCGCTCGAACCATGGACAAGATGGTATTTGCCAAGCGGTTTAGCAATCCACGGTTCGAGCCGTTATCAATTGACTAAACCCGATTCCGAGCGTTGGCCAAATCGTGCCACAGGTATTCAATCGAAAGAAAAGACTAAAGCGATCGGGGAAGAATGAAACCAAAAGGGTAAGAAATAACAGACATTTATTAATTATGTACAACAAACCAAAGGAAGAGGAACGAAAGTAATATACAGGACGAAGAAGAAGAAGATACACAGGGCAGCCTTAAACAGTCTTATATTAAACCCCAGACAACAAAAAGGACAGACAACAGACTTACACGACAAGGGAATAGCAGGCAGGAATCACTGGAGGAGGGGATGAGAAGGCCCAGGCAGACGGTGGCGTCGAGGTCCGGCTCCAGGAGTCGACTCGTGTCGTGGCGGAAAACCCTGGCAGGCAGTGAGTGCGTATCGTTCACTGCGAGTGGTCGTTGCATACAGCGATTGGGATGCCCCCCCTCTCCCTTGCCTTCGTCTTCCAACTCCGGATCACGTCTCTCGCTCGTGCCTTCTCACCGACTCGTACCTTCTCTCTCTCCTTCTTCGGAACCCTCTCACTCCAACTCCCCAAGCAGTCCCTTGCAGTCGCTTTTATTGCTCTGGTCGAAATCAACCCGCTGGCTCCGAGGGCACGCCTACCGGTTGGCTCACCGCGGTGCTGGTTGGCTGGTAAGGGCTTGCTGACTCCGCCTCGGGTGGTGCGTCGGCGTGCCATGCCCGTTCTGGTGGCTCCTCCCCCTTCTTCTCCGAGATGGAGCACATGGGCAATGGCGTCTGGTGGGGAGTTAGCAAACCACTCGCACCGCTTTTGAAGGGAACGAAAGGGACCTATCTTATTTGATTAATGCAACGCAGATTCAACTACTGGGAACAGATCCTTAACTGAAACACAAAATAATGAAATAACTACGAAGAGGGCCTATGGTTCGCTACGTGTTGTTCATGGACTAACTAGGGTGCGATCTTTAACCAGCCAATTGAGGAGGATATTTACAGGGGAGACATTTATAAGGGATACATTTACTAAAATTTACTAGTGAAGGTTCTAAAAACCATAACAATAATATAGAGAGAGAAGAGAAGAGAAGAGAAGAGAAGAGAAGAGAAGAGAAGAGGAGTGGAGAGAGAGAGAAAGAGAGATAGATAGATATACTGTATGAATATAGTCATGGCAAAAAATATTGGCACCCTTGCACTTTTTTCAAATAACTCACAATGTTCTCGAAAATAAGTTGAACTTGACAAAAGTATTTGGTCTCCACAATTCTTAATTTCGCTGTTAATATTACAGAACCTTTTTTTTGATTCAGAACTTAAAATCTTTAAACCTTTAAAGATAATCTTTAAAGAGAATCTGACTTTAAATCAGAAAATAAAGATAAATGGCATTGACAAAATTATTGACACCCTCGACTTAATATTTGGTAGCACGGCCTTTCGACAAAATAACTGCAGTCAAGCGCTTCCTATAGCCATGAATGAACTTCCTACACCTCCCTACTGGCAGTTTCGGCCACTCTTCTTGTGCAAACAGCTCCAGTTCTCCCAGATTTGAAGGGTGCCTTCTCCCAACTGCTGTTTTCAGATATCCCCACAGGCATTCAATGGGATTTAGATCTGGACTCATTGCTGCCCACTTCAGAACAGTCCAGCGTTTTGTCATGAACCATTCCTGGGTGCTTTTTGAAGTGTGTTTGCGGTCATTTTCCTGCTGTGAGACCCAAGATCTTTGACGGAGACCCGGCTTTCTGACACTGGGTTGAACATTGCGCTCCAAAATTGCTTGGTAATCTGATTTCATGATGCCATGCACACATTCAAGACATGCAGTTTCAGAGGCAACACAGCAACCCCAAAACATCACTTGACCTCCTCCATGTTTGACTGTAGGGAAGGTGTTCTTTTCTTTGAAGGCTTCATATTGTTTTCTGTAAACATACAGTTGATGTGCCTTACCAAAAAGTTCTAATTTTGTCTCATCTGTCCACAGAAGGAGTTTGGCTTGTCAAGTGTGTTTTGGAAAACTCGTCAGGCTTTCTTAGCAGTGTTTTAGTCTTAGTCTTAGTCTTAAGTCTTAGTCTTAGCAGTCAGGCTTTCTTAGTCAGGCCCCTCCTGGGTCTCCTATCATATAACCACCTTTCATTGAGTTTGCAACGGAAGGTGCGAGTTGAAACTGTCGTACCTTGTGTCTGAAGGTCAGCTTGAATCTGTTTGGCAGTTGATCAAGGTCCTTTCTCCACCAATCAACGAATCCTTCGCTGCAATCTTCAATCAGGTTTTCTCTTGCAGCCACGTCCAGGGACGTTGGCTACAGTTCCATGGGCCTTCAACTTCCTGATAACATTGCGTACGGTGGACACAGGAACATCAAGATCTCGGTAGATGGACATGTAGCCTTGCGGTTGTCCATGCTTGGCCACAATCTTGTGTCTGACCTCTTACAATTATCTGGTTTTCTCTCTTTTCTCCATCCTCATTGTGGTACACACAGACACAAAACAGCAGAATGACTCCTTTTCTCCATTCAAAATGGTTGAATGAGTGATTTTTATATTGCAGGCACCTGCAACTCACCACAGGTGAGTTCAATTCCAAAGTAAAGGAGAATCACCTGCTTGAAATCTAATTATTTCTAACAACTTCTAAAAGGTGCCAATAATATTGTTTGGGCCATTTTAGGATTTACTTGTGGAATAAGCTAAGATTTAGTAATTGTTTCAGCTTTATTTGTTTTGTTCCACTGCAAACCAAAGAAATACATGTGTGGATACCAAAATATGTTTTAATTTCAACAATTTTCTGGAAGAAATGGTGAATTATTTGAAAAAAGGCAAAGGTGCTAAATTTATTTAGCTCTGAACTGTGAACTAAAAACCTCATTGAAAAGTTAAGTAAAAACTGTAAACACATCTTTAAAAAAATAAAATAATAATAACTAAACAAACAAAAAAAGCCTCAATCGATATCTCGCAGGATGCTTGTCCATAATCATAAAGCTACTATTTATTATGTACCTACGCTCAAACAACGATTCATTATTGTAATCAATTGAGGTTTTTATTTCACAGTTTATAGTTACAAAAATTACAATTTTCAAATGTTAGATATCGATTGAGGTTTCTTTTTGTGGGCACTTGTATGGATTTTTTTTAACATAAATTTTAATTTACGGACGCTTTCCGATTGTTATGCAATTCATTTTTTCGGTGTATCGGCTTCGATGTCGGTCGGCACGCAAAATTTAAGTTTTCTACGTTACCCGAAAGGTGCCGAATATTAATATCAGTCAGTCAGTGAGTCAGAGAATGGTTGGAATGAGCTATATATATTAGATATATATATATATTTTTTGTATCGACACTTAGAATTTGCTTTTCTAAATTGGAGACTTTTCTTCTTCTTTTCCTTCTTGCTGTCCTGTTTAGTCGCATCGTTAATGAATGACCACAATCACCCTTGTGTTATTACTTCTGCCACCGAAGGTGGATGGAGGTTATGTTGTTGGACATGTATTTATGACTGCTGTAAAATCAAGAGAACGTTCTATTCAGTGGTCAACCATGAATACAATGTGATCATTCATATCCATCATATACCGTTTTTAATTCTTCAAATGTCCCAAGTTTTATGGGAAAGCTGTGATGAAAATAGCACCCTGTTCTGTTGATTCATTGCTTTGCCAAGAATTTGAGCTAGTTTGGAATTGCATTCACACAGAACACCTGGCTTTTCTTCTGCAATGTTCATTCCTGCTGTCCCTTCACCTGAAGACATTACCCATTTCCCCCTCTTTATCACATAATCTCTATTCATCACTGTCACAGGCTATTCTGCCATTCTACCTGTCAACACCAGAGCAATCCTCCATGTCTAACCACTGTTATTCCTCCTACCTAATGTAAAGGAGACATGTGCATTCTTTGTAATATCATTTATCAATTGTAAAACATTTATTGCCACCAGTTATTCAGAAACTACTGCCATTTTTTGTTGAATGATGTTAATTTTAATGGTACCAAACTTGTTATGTTCTTATGTTAGATTCTTAATCTTATGTTATTATGGTATTATGGTATGTTAGGTATTCTTATGTTAGAAGATAAAAAAACTTATCTTAAACATAAAATGAATATGATGGCTAATCACATTGCACTTTCACATCACACTGGTCCTGCGTCATGCGGTCTCTCCTCATAAGGTAAGGTTTGACCGAATTATTTTCACTTTGGTTAAACGGCCTTTTGTGAAGTCCATTAGAGTTCTTGAAATACTGGAAACCCTGAAAATGGTGCAATCTTTAAAGAAAACCTAAACACCTTTTTATGTCCTGAACAAATGTCTAAAATCTCATAACAAACCTGTAATCTGTGTTTTGCACATCATTAGTCAGCTGTTACCCGCACGGCAGTAAAGAACGACAACATAGGACAGTTTTTATGATCTATAAAGTCGATATACATTTTACTGAGACATCCTATGTGAGCAAAAGCACTTTGTCTACATGTTATAGTATATATTACAGCACTATCTTCTGGCAAATGGATATAATCGCACAGAAGGGGTAATATATATATATATATATATATATACTGTATATATCTTCAGTCGTGGCCAAAAATATTGGCACCCTTGCACGTTTTTCAAATAATGCACCATTTCTTCCAGAAAATTGTTGAAATTAAAAAATATTTTGGTATCCACAAATGTATTTCTTTGGTTTGCAGTGGACCAAAACAAAAAAAGCTGAAAAAATCACTAAATCAACTAATTTCAAACGGAAATTATAAAATGGCCCAGACAATATTATTGGCACCTTTTAGAAGTTGTTAGAAATAATTAGATTTCAAGCAGGTGATTCTCCTTTACTTTGGAATTGAACTCACCTGTGGTGAGTTGCATGTGCCTGCAATATAAAAATCACTCATTCAACCAGTTTGAAGAGATAAAAGGAGTCATTCTGCTGTTTTGTATCACTGTGTATACCACAATGAGCATGGAGAAAAGAAAGAAAACCAGAGAATTGTCTGAGAAGGTCAGACACAAGATTGTAGCCAAGCATGGACAATTTTAACGCTACAAGTCCATCTCCAGAGACATTGATGTTCCTGTGTCTACCATACGCAATGTTATCAGGAAGTTTAAGGCCCATGGCACTCTGTTGCAAACCTCCCTGGATGTGGCCACAAGAGAAAACTTGATTGAAGATTGCAGGGAAGTATTGTTCGAAAGGTGGAGAAAGCACCTCGTTCAACTGTCACACAGATTCAAGCTGCCCTTCAGACACAAGGTATGACAGTTTCAACTCGCACCATCTGTCGCCAACTCAATGACAGGGGGTTATATATTGGGAGACCCAGGAGGACCCCACTGCTGAGAGAGAGACATAAGAAAGCCCAACTGGAATTTTCCAAAACACACCTGAACAAGCCAAAATCCTTCTGCGAGAATGTTCTATGGACAGATGATACAAAATTAGAGCTTTTTGGAAAAGCACATCATCTCTATGTTTACCGAAAACAAAATGAAGCCTTCAAAGAAAAGAACACATTCACTACAGTCAAACATGGAGGAGGTTCAGTGATGTTTTGGGGTTGCTGTGCTGCCTCTGGCACTGGGTGCCTGGAATGTGTGCATGGCATCATGAAATCAGGAGAATACCAAGGAATTTTGGAGTGCAATGTTCAACCTAGTGTCAGAAAGGTGGGTCTCCGTCGAAGGTCATGGGTCTTGCAGCAGGACAATGACCCAAAACACACTTCAAAAAGCACCCAGGAATGGTTCAAGACAAAACGCTGGACTGTTCTGAAGTGGCCAGCAATGTGTCGAGATCTAAATCCCATTGAACACCTGTGGGGAGATCTGAAAACAGCAGTTGGGAGAAGGCACCCTTCAAATCTGGGAGAACTGGAGCAGTTTAGTTTTCACAAGAAGAGTGGGACAAACTGCCAGTAGAGAGGTGTAGGAAGCTCATTCATGACTTTTCTAAGTGCTTAGCTGCAGTTATTTTGTCCAAAGGCTGTGCTACCAAATATTAAGTCAAGGGTGTCAATAATTTTGTCAATTCCATTTATTTTTATTTTCTGATTTAAAAGGATATATTAAGTTCTGAATCAAAAATATAAGTTTTGTAATATTAACAATGAAATAAACAATTGTGGAGACCAAATACTTTTGTCAATTTCAACTTATTTTTAGAGAAACTTGTGAGTTATTTGAAAAAGGTGCAAGGCTGCCAATATTTTGGCCCATGACTGTATTTTCGGAGCATCTGAAAGTCAGCTTCTCCTTGCCTCCCTTGGCAGCTAGCATGCCTCAATCAACGTCCTGTTGATTTCATCCACTATCGAGAATGTCTCTTGTACGAGTGTGCAAACTCTTTGTAAAAGGGGAAAGCAAAAAATATTTCTGAGATGCCACTCTTTTACCAACTTCTTGTAAATCCCTAAGATTTATCTATTAACGGATTTTAAAAGATCTGCAGTATTTGTTGCTGCTTATTTGAGACGTGGACGCCCGCCTCCCCCTTCCTCCCCACCTTACCCACTCTACACCGAACCGTGCTTCTCTGAACAACTCTCCTGAAATAATGGCCTCATTCGTTTTCTCATTTCTTCAGGTTGTAATCAATTTTGGCAAATTGGTGGGCGATTGTGCAAGTGGATCAGAGGGGATTAGGTCAGGCTGAAGTATAACGAAGTCCAAGTTGAATTTGGAATACACACCTCATTCGTTTGTGAGTAAAATTTACAACATCACTCATGATCACGTTTATCAGAGTGCCTTCAGAAGCACTTCATGTTTCTTCTGCTATTTATTCAATAGTTATTTCACTCAATTTGTTGTTCTTTCATGTTTCCTCCAACTGATTTTTTTTTCTTTTTTTCTCCAACTGATAGTGCCATTTTGCAGCTCTACCCTACTCTTTCCCTTTTCTAGCAGGTTTTGCTTTTTGTTGTTGGTGTGGAGTTTGGCTGGTGGGGCTAGTTGTATTCAGGCAGGTGGCCCACACACAACTTTGTTTCATGTCCGTTTTCAACAAATAAATAATTCTCAAAGTGATGAACATTCAAAAAGTTATACAAATCTGATGTCTAACAGACATGTCCAAAAATCCCACAAAAGTCTAACGCACACAAACGGGCCTTTTCTCAATACCAGATGATATATAATTAGGATATAAAAATGAAAAAAATTCTTATTTGATGCATCTACAAAATTACTAATATGTTGGAAAGAAAACAACATGTCGCCATTTGTTAGATGGTCAGTATCTCATTTGTCGAACTTTGTGAATCCGCTATAAAACAATCATCGCATTCATTTTTTGTTCGAATCAGGAAATGTACGTTTTCCGCCAAAATAATTTGATTAATGGTGAAATATATCCACCAGTGAAGTGTATATTAATTGCTAAATAATTGCTCTGAAGGTAAACAGAAAATCGAATTTTACTGCCTTATATTTCTCTGAACAATGATTATTACCCTGAGCACGTGAAGCAAAAGTGGGGTTAAGAAAATTGGGTCATGTCTGACTGTTTGTCTGTCTAATGACGTCAGTTTATGATGGAGGAACAACTTATTTAAATTTAATAATATATTTTGAACATGAATTGGAACATCAATCGTAAAACAAGCCTGCAGTTTACAGTAATTTGTCTCTGAAATCATCCCGATTATCCATGCGAAAGAGGAGCGGGATGATGTTTTGCTCTGTCTGCCTGTCTGGCAGTGAAACAAAATTGAAAATCATTCCGAACAGGAAACAAACTGTTTTTAAGGACATTATAAAGGACACTTGCAACAGGCACGAATATCTAATTTAATGTGTTCGATAAGGTGGTCTAATAAACACTACATAAATGGCAGTAAAATAGCGGTAAATTCCCAAAGTAATTATTTATACAACTTTTACAATATTTTATTCAAAATGAATTATATATTTGAACATGGTAGAACACAAATCACCTTCTTTGCACTTCCAAAACTCTTCCATTTAGTAGTACTTGGACATGTGAAATAGTGTGGTGTATAAAGATTATGTATAAGACTGTTTCAATTGCGCTAAACATCCAGAATTTTTCAACAATCTTTGAAAATCATTATTGTATTTTAATTGAAGTACAGTATATACTTGAACACTGTGTGGGTAACGTGTTAAATGAACGGTAAAGTTATAATCAGCCATGGCCTTTCCTGGACCGACCACATCGCAAAGCTGGCCTCCAAAGCCAGCCCCAGACTGGGCATTCTCTGTTGATCCTTCATTGGAAAACCAGAGCTACTCACCATCTACATAGCCCTTGTCAATAGGTCCATGGAGTACTGCTCTCTGCTGTGGGCAAGCGCCCCAGCATCACATTTCCTAAGTATACAGTGCATTCAGAAAGTATTCAGACCCCTTCGCTTTTTTCACATTTTTGTTATGTTGCAGTCTTATGCTGAAATAGTTTAAATTCATTTTTCCCCTCATCAATCTACACTCAATACCCCATAATGACAAAGAGAAAACATGATTTTAGAAAGTTTTGCAAATTTATTAAAAAGAAAAAACTGAAATATCACATTGACATAAGTATTCAGACCCTTTGTTATGACACTTGCAATTTAGCTCAGGTGCCTCCCATTTCGCTTGATCATCTTTGAGATGTTTCTACACCTTGATTGGAGTCCACCTGTGGTAAATTCAATTGATTGGACATGATTTGGAAAGGCACACACCTGTCTATATAAGGTCTCACAGCTGACGATGCGTGTCAGAGCAAAAACTGTGAGACTGTGAGAAACAAGATTCTGTGGGCTTTCATGTGTCTTTCACTGAGGAGAGGCTTCCGTCTGGCCACTCTGCCATGAAGCCCAGATCGATGGAGTGTTGCAGTGATGATTGTCCTTCTGGAAGTTTCTCCCATCTCCACACAGGATCTCTGGAGCTCAGCCAGAGTGACCATCGGGTTCTTGGTCACCTCTCTTACCAAGGCCCTTCTCCCCCGATTGCTCAGTTTGGCCGGGCGGCCAGCTCTAGGAAGAGTCCTGGTTGTTCCAAACTTCTTCCATTTAAGAATTATGGAGGCCTCTGTGCTCTTGGGAACCTTCAATGCAGCAGAAATTTTTTGTAGGCTTCCCCAAATCTGTGCCTTGACACAATCCTGTCTCTGAGCTCTGCAGGCAGTTCCTTCGACCTCATGGCTTGGTTTTTGCTCTGATATGCATTGTCAGCTGTGAGACCTTATATACAGTCACGTGAAAAAGTAAGTACACCCCATGTAAAGTTTTGACTTTTTCAACATATTTCAACATACAGCCATTTGATCTTCATTTCAACAATATTGAGAGATAAAGGTGATATAATATAACAAATATCATGAAACATTTACATTTTGTAGTCCATTGTATCTATCTATAATTCCAGTAATCTCTGTATGTCTGTGTGTATGTCTGTGTGTCTGTGACCGCTGTTTCTCGACAACCACGGGTCCGATATACTTTAAACTTGCCAGGTATATTGCTGGGGACCTGAGGATGTGCCTTTTCAAGGTTTCATATTAATCGGACAAGTAGTTACCGAGCTATGTCCAAAAAACGATTCAACCAATCAGAGAGCAGCGAGCTATCACGTGTGCCGAACGTGCCGAACAGACTCTGCCTCGGACGGCACATTTGAGAGCGTATTCATTTATTTCACGTTGGCAAACTATGTTGGCGTTAAACTATGTTTTAAAACTAATTAAAACTAATTTGCGATTCATCGTAACTGCGATATGCGACCTTCCGGACAGTCAAATGAGGACGTCACTTCCGGACTTACGGATAGTCATAGTGACGACGTACTGATGCTGAACGTGGCGAGCAGACGCTGTAAGGTACGATCGATTGTAGTACACGTTTATAATAACTCTGCCGATACAGGCCCGATTAACTGCAGCGCCATCCGAGCTGTGGCGTCGGGACGATACATTCATTGTACGGTCACATCACGCACTTACGGGCACGCCCATGGGCCCATGGGCACGCCCAGACATTTTTTTTTTTTTTTTTGGCAAGGAACGGGCACCCACGTACGGGCACGTCCTAGTAATTTAAATAAACATAAATGCAAATTTCGCATGTGGAAAAAGTAAGTACACCCCTACATTTATCACTACTTCAAATACCTAAAATTAGAATCAGGTGCACCAGCTCAGGTGCAAATGATTAGAACATCGTTAGAGAGGATCTTGGAAGAACCTGTCTTTTTAAACCTCAGACATTTAGTTTGGTTTGCTCTTTGTTGTTGAAATGTGCGGCGTCACCATGCCGAGATCAAAAGAGCTCTCTGAGGCCTTCAGAAAGAAGGTTATAGATGCCTACGAGTCTGGGAAGGGATTTAAAAAGATCTCCAAACAATTTGAAATCAATCATTCGACTCTCCGCAAGATCATCTACAAGTGGAGAAGATTCCAAACAACTGCCAACTTGTTCAGGCCAGGCCGCCCCAGCAAGTTCAGCCCAAGAGCAGACCGCAAGATGCTGAAAGAAGTCTCTAAAACCCCAGAATGTCATCACAGGACCTACAGGTATCTCTTGCCACTGTTGATGTCAAAGTGCATGAGTCTTCCATAAGAAAGAGGCTGCACAAATTTGATCTACATGGGAGGTGTGCCAGAAGGAAACCTTTGCTGTCCAGAAAGAACATCAGGGCTAGACTAAAGTTTGCCAATGAACACCTGGGCAAAGACCAGCACTTCTGGAACAATGTGCTCTGGACAGATGAGTCAAAGGTAGATCTATTTGGCCACAGTACCAGAAGACATGTTTGGCCATAACCAAAGACAGCATTTGACCACAAGAACCTGATACCAACTGTAAAGTATGGTGGTGGAAATATTGTAGTTTGGGGCAGCTTTGCTGCATCAGGGCCTGGGCAGCTCACCATCATAGAATCCACTATGAATTCTTCATTGTACCAGAGGGTGCTTGAGGATAATGTGAGTCCACCTGTCGGAAAGTTGAAGCTCAACCAAAGGTGGACCTTGCAACATGACAATGACCCTAAACATACCAGTAAATCCACCAAGGAATGGCTGAAAAGAAAGAAATGGAGGTTTCTGGAATGGCCAAGTCAAAGCCCGGATTTAAATCCCATCGAGATGTTGTGGGGGGATTTGAAACGAGCTGTGCATGCAAGAAACCCCTCAAACATCGCACAGCTGAAAGAATTCTGCATGGAGGAGTGGGCAAAAATTTCTCCCAGTCGATGTCCGAGACTGGTAGAGAGTTATAAGAAACGCCTACTTGAGGTTGTTTCTGCCAAAGGGGGCAATATCACCTATTAGAGCCAAGGGTGTACTTACTTTTTCCACATGCGAAATTTGCATTTATGTTCATTGAAATTTTACAATGGACTACAAAATGTAAATGTTTCATGATATTTGTTATATTATATCACCTTTATCTATCAATATTGTTGAAATGAAGATCAAATAGCTGTATGTTGAAATATGTTGAAAAAGTCAAAACTTTACATGGGGTGTACTTACTTTTTCACGTGACTGTAGACAGGTGTGTGCCTTTTAGTTAGGCAGTTAAGAGGAAGCATCGTTCATTTTTTCAGGAAAGCACCAAATTTGGCACAGATGTAGTATGGACCTATACAATTGTTTTCCTGAGGGGCGTCCAAAAATTCAGAAATTTTGAAATTAAAATTAAATCCTGAGGGGCGCCATGTAAAAGGGGAGAAAAAGGGTATTGATTCGAACTGTAGATTCTGATATTGTGGTCTTGGCAATAGCACACTACTTTACCTACCAGTCACACGGTGTGGAGGAACTCTGGATTGCCATTGGCACTGGTAAAAGCTACCGCTACCTTGCCATCCATAAAATTGCCACCGGCCTTGGCCGCAGGAAGTCCGAGTCTTTGCCATTATTTCATGCCTTCACTGGCTGCGACACAGTGTCATTTTTTGCCCAAATTGGGAAAAAGACAGCCTGGAAGGCTTGGGAGGCATACCCCAGCATCACGCAGACCTTTCATGCTCTTGCTTATAGGCCATCTGTGGACGCTATTACAATGGAACAACAGAGCATAGAAAGATATGTTGCCATCCTCTATGACCGGACTACCGAGATAAAGACAGTGCATGACATGCGCCGACACTTGTTCACGAAGAAGGCAAGAACAATTGATCACATTCCCCCAACAGCAGACGCCTTCGAACAACACCTAAAACGTGCATGTTTTCAGGCTGGACACGTATGGAGTCAGGCACTTGTGCCCTACCCAGAACTTCCATCACCAGCTAATTGGGGCTGGATGAAAACAGGGACTTCTTGGACACCAATTTGGTCCACAATACCACTGATACAAGAGGCATGTTTACAAGTTTAAGCTTACAAGCTGCCATTGTAAGTCGGCCTGTAAAGGCAACTGTAAATGCTCCAGGGCAAATCTGCCCTGCACATCACTGTGTGACTGCGATGGACAGTGCTTGTAGTACTACGCGTCTGTGCGAGAGCCTCCACCTTTCAAGTGCCCACAATATTTTAAGTTAAAACTGCAACTGTGTGTAACTTTGATTAATTAATACCATTCCATTGTTATCAGAGACCAATAAAACAATGTGTATCACTTGGAATTGAAATTTTACCTAAAATACTATGAGAGATTCAAGGAAAATGGAAAAAAGGGCGGTCATGTTGAAATTCAATATGGCGGCCACCAGGGGTTCTGAATTTTTGGGTGCCCCTCAGGAAAACAATTGTATCGGTCCATACTACATCTGTGCCAAATTTGGTGCTTTCCTGGAAAAATGAACGATACGCCCTATTTTTCGGTCTTAACTGCCTAAGTATTTCCAAATCATGTCCAATCAATTGAATTTACCACAGGCGGACTCCAATCAAGGTGTAGGAACATCTCAATGATGATCAAGAGAAATGGGAGGCACCAGAGCTAAATTTGAAGTGTCAGAGCAAAGGGTATGAATACTTATGTCAATGTGATATTTCAGTTTTTTCTTTATAATAAATTTGCAAAACTTTCTAAAATCCTGTTTTCTCTTTGTCATCATGGGGTATTGAGTGTAGATTGATGAGGGAAAAAATGAATTTAAACGATTTCAGCATAAGGCTGCAACATAACAAAATGTGAAAAAAGTGAAGGGGTCTGAATACTTTCTGAATGCACTGTATATACTTGTATCTTGTAAAATAAAAAAGTTTACCTGTTCTGGACTATTGTGGCTCGTTGGAAAAACACTTTGACCATCCCTCTTATATACATGTCCATGTTAGCTCCATTCTTTATAAAAAAAACAAGACTGAAAGTCTAACAGCGGCGTAGCCATAGTACGTCGCCATAGTAAAAAGACATGACAGGTTCGACAGCTTCAACGACAGGTTCGACTGCTTAGATGACATGTTCGTCCTGTATGGCATATTAATTAAAATGTCGGTTGGTGGAGTCAGCCGTCGTACCCCGCAATGACATCATAGACATAATAATGTGGTGTGACGTCCGGACACAAAACTGCCGCTACTTTAATACATAGAAGATTATATATTTTAACCTCCAGTAACTTTGGAGTCACTACAAAGAGATTAGTTTTATGATTAGATTTACTATAATATTAACGTTACAACAACAAACAACAACATGCATTTTAAGGCCATTTTCCCTGCTAGAGCGGGGGTTAGCCAATATTAACGTTACTTTATCATTATTACGAAAATGATATTACTATAAATAAAAAAACCAAGGCTAATTCCTTACTTCTGTGGTTATTAGTACCGTACACCACTTATCATTGATCCATGAACCATACACCTCTTCAATCCATCAACTTTCCAATGACGACAAAGGGATTGCAGTGTTATGATTATATTTACGATATTATTAGTATTAATGCTATTATTATTATTATTATTATTATTGCAAAAACAATACTGTATTAAGAAAACTGGTCTATTTTGTCAGAAGCGGCCTGAAGGTGAGGCATGAAGGCATGAAGCCTAAGGCCTATACATACTGTGTCGTTGGAAGAACCGTAACGTCGATGCTTTTGATATTTGATGATCATTTTAACAATCGATTTGTTTGTGTTTCACACTGAATGAAAAACGAAAAGGTAGAGCATGGTGATTGTGATATGTATGACAGGTTCGACGATATGTCCGGCCTGAACGGCATCGGAATCAAAATGGCGGAGTGTGGAGTCAGCCGTTGTACGCCGTAATGACACCAGACGTAATCACGTCGCCCTGTCATGTGAACAGATCTTCAGCTCTGATTGGTATACGTTTGAGGGGACATACATACATACGGATGGACAAACACTGTTCGAGACGGCTTTGCCCTATGTAAAAATACACCACAGTTTTATTTGCTATTTACCTGAGTTCTAATATAGATTGATTTTGAAGACACAAAATGAATACATTTGTATCGCATAATTTTTCTTTTGACGGGCAAATATATATTTTTAACGTATTGCACTCCTGCAACAGTTTTAATTGTAAGAATCTTGCATAAGATTCGACTATTTGTGGCCTGAATTGAACTCTTTGAGGCCTGGATGCAAAGCGCTACGTCTGACGGAAACCGAGCACAGCTCATCATCATTCTAACACTATCCCTACCGTGAAGCATGGTGGTGGCAGCATCATGCTATGGGGATGCTTTTCAGTGGCAGGGACTGGTAGACTTGCAATGATAGAGGGAAAAATGAATGGATCCAAATACAGGCAAATCCTTGAGGAGAACCTGTTTCAGAGTGCAAAAGACCTTAGAATGCGCCGAAGATTTACATTCCAACAGGCCAATGACCCCAATCATACAGCCAAAGCAACACTGATATGGCTTCAGAACAAGAACGTGAAGGTCCTTCAGCGGCCCAGCCAAAGGTCAGACTTGAAGATTGTTGTTCACCGACCCTCCCCATCCAACTAGACAGAGCTTGAGCAAATCTGCAAGGAAGATTGGGAGGAACTCTCCAAATCCAGATGTGTAAAGCTGTCAGACATATCCAAGAACACTCAAAGCTGTAATTGCTGCAAAGGCGCTTCTATGAAGTATTGACTCAGAGGGTTGAATACTTATGTGAATTAGATATTCTGTATTTAATTTTTAATTATTTTAAAAAAGATTCTAAAATAAAATTTCCACTTTGATATTTTGGGGTATTATGTGTTTATCAGTTATAAAATATCTCAATTTAATCATCAAAATTTTAAATTCAGGCTGTAAAACACAACAAAATGTGAAAAAGTGAATGGGTGTGAATACTTTCTGAAGGCGCTGTATATACCGGTAGTTGTATTTTTGAAAGCACTGTATATAGTTGCATTTTGGAAGGTTTTCACAAGCTTTATTTTCACTATTTGTTGTCTTGCTGAGAAAAGCTATGGGCATCCCTTTCTGAGACTGTTGCTGTTATTATAGAAACCATGTAACAACTGCACACTCGCCTCTTTAGCATGGTGTTCCGCAGTGATTCTCTGTGAAGGTCCTCTTTCCTCTTACACATGGAATCTACTGATTCTCCGTCCACTGTTGCTGTACAGCATTTCTAAAGATGCAGATGTACTATGAAATTGGGACTTCCTCTCCCCACCAAACCCACAGGAATAATCAATTTAGCTTTATTTACAGGGTTACAGCACATGTTGGCTTACTTAATTTGAACATTTTGATATTTTGGTGTATACTGGATCGTGCAAATAGGTAGAATAGCTCGATTAACACTCATTATGAATGACGGTGTACTCCATGTTTTAACAATCTGCCTGAAAAGCTCTATGGTGACAGTTTGTAGTTTGATACGATTTGACTGTGAATCAAACCCACACGAGATAGCTTCTTGCGCAAGCACTCCTCCTGGATGTGATGAAAACTTTTCTTCAATTCAGGAGCCAGGAATACTTTTATCAGCCACTTTTCTCTGCTCTAGATTGGAAAAAAAACTCACACCCAGTCAAACCAATCATTCAGTGGAAATGAGGTGTCTGTGGAGAATTGTTCTGAATCATTGAGGGGCTTTATGCTTCAAGATGTAACGAGTTTATGGCTTCACTTACATATCCCTTTAATCTGTTAGTAGTGCATTGGCCCTTCTCATGTTTGGTGAAAGCTGAATGCTCTGAAATGTATCTAATAGTCTTTTACAACCACACATATATAAATTGAACAGCCAGTTTAACTTGATTTGCAGCAACTATGATAATATCACCAATACAACATTTTGAAAATTTGATTTATCTCTGCAGACAATTTAATTCAGAACAACGTGGCTCATAGGTGAAAGCATGATACCAACCAAGCTGTTTTGCAGCCATAATGCAGTTGATAAGGTAAGATGTTAATAAATGGCTGTGTTACAAAGCAGTAAAGCTCAAAAGGCCAAATCATGCATTATTTTACAAATGACCATGACAGAACATCGCACAGATTATTTGTATATCATTTTGAAAATGTGAGCGTCAAAATACCAACAAATGTGCATTGTTATCAGTCAAAAGTACGTGGCCATTCAAACAGTCATACAAATTAGGTACTCACAATTGGCGAACACATGCCACAACTCGGTGGAGTGCATACTCTCCCCCAGGCTGAACAGTTTATGTTTTGTGTCCCACTGATAGGCCGGATCTGGATTCGGACCTGAACCAAAATCAAATCAGCTTGTTCTTGTCACCTAACCCACTCATCAACCAAGTTTAGTCATAACCCCTCCATAACTTTTTTAAATATGATGTTATATATCGCTTTCCACCCGATCTCTCAATGGTGAGGAATCACTTAGAAGTTAAATAATTGTCATATAAAAATATATAAAACAACCACATTTAGAGGCCATTTTCCCCCGCAAAGCGGGGGTTGGCCTTTTTCTGGGACCGTGGTTGTTGTTGTTTTTTGGTCCCCTTTTTGAAGCAATGTTTTACGGCCGGATGCCCTTCCTGCCGCCAACCCTTTTTGTCGCCTTTAACGACAAACAGGGAATTACCAGTGAACTGGTACTCAATTAGCCGACCTCAGAAGGATGACAGGCTGAGTCAACCCCCCTGGTGTTAATTCAGCGATCGACCGGGATTCGAACCCAGGATCCTGGGATCCTAAGCTGGCACCCTAGCCGCTAGCCCAACACCAGGGGGGTTGACCCAACACCATTCATATCTGAATCCATATTCAGATCTTCACCAAAATAGAATCGATTCATCCTTGTCACACACCCAATCTCTCCACCAAGTTTGCTCCAAATCCGTCCATAACTTTTTGAGATATCCTGTTATATATCATTTTTTGCCCTATCTCCCAATGGTGAAGAATCACTTAAAAATTCTACTAGCCGGATCCGAATCCATATCCTCATCAAAATCTAATCATTTCATCCTTGTCACATACACCTCCTCTCTGCTAAATTTTGTCCAAATCCGTCCACAACTTTTTGAGATATATTGTTGATGTTTGTTTGAGATATCACAGACAGACAGGCAAACAAACAAACAACAACAACAACAACATGCATTTTAAGGCCATGTTCCCTGCTAGAGCGGGGGTTAGCCTTGCGGTCCCCATGACAATCTTCTCTATTTTGCCCTATTTTCTGCATCTCTCCTTGTTAACCCCCTTGCCCGCATTTCTTCTTCCACCATCTTTAGCCAAGTCTTTCTCGGTCTTCCCCGTCCTCTACTTCCTTCTACATTAACTTCCATCACTCTTCTCAACCAGTCACTTTCATCCTTCCTCAATACATGACCAAACCATCTCAACCTGTTCCTCTTCACAGCATCAATCACAGGCAATATTCCCATCATCTTTCGCAATTCATCATTTGTCTTCCTCTCTCTCAACGATACTCCGCACATCCATCGAACCATTCGCATTTCCACCCTTTCCAGCCTTCGTTGCTGCTCTACGTTCATTACCCATGTCTCGCTCCCATAAATCATAACACTTCTCACACATGCAGCATACACCTTTCCCTTCAGCTTCAGCGACACTCTCCTCCTCATCAGCACGCCACTCAGTTCCCGAAACTTCTTCCATGCACATCTCACTCGAGCAACCGTTGCCGAGTCTGATCCAATGGGGGAATGACTCCGCATGTAAACCGTGTTGCAAGCAACAACCCGACACTGCATACAAAAGACTGTGCGCACGGAGAGACTACGAGGGAACAAAACTGTGAGGCTTTGCTCTACACACCTGGAACAGACATCCCTATTGAAATATACACTTCCGGAACAGACATCCCTCTTGAAATCTGCACTTCCGGAACAGACATCCCTATTGAAATCTACACACCCAAAAATGAGGATAACGATTGCAAAGACGAAAGAGTTCAATCATCCCAGGAGACTTCACAGTGCCCGAGTGGCAATAGTACCGAGCAATGGCAAACAAGGCAAACAAGGCAAACACAAGGCAAACAAACAAACAAACAAACAAATTAGAAATCGGTCAGAGACCGAGGACTTGCCGGAATGTAGAGACCGAGGACTCTTTCAGGGGTGTTGGTTAGAAGGGAATCGGATAATGTTTGACAGAGTTATTAGTAAAAAAAACAATTTTTGACCTTGAGTTTGACCTTTCAAGGTCACTCAAGGTCAAAGGTCATGGTGCCAAATGAAATGTCGTATGTGACTTCCTATATGTCAGTAACAGTAAGTGTATACATATCTCTTGTACTTTTAGAGTTTTCGTGGTTTGAAATATATTTTAAATGAAAACTCGACCCCCCTGATTTCACGTTTTGGGTGACCTTGAGCTTGACCTTGGGCCTAGAGAGTTAAAAATTGGGCACAGTCTATTCCAGGGCAAGACAAATATGTGTGTCAAGTATGGCGATGCTGTGTGCAATGATGTAGACATAGTACTGCACACAAGCAAACAACCAAAGAGACAGACAGACAAACCAACCAACATACTTGCCGGAATTTTTTCCGGCAAATAACAAACAGACAGACAGGGGTGAAAACATAACCTCCATCCACCTTCGGTGGCGGAGGTACAAATTAAATGCAATGTGGCATAGACAGAAAAAATACATATTTATATGTTTCCTTACTGATTCTAAATTCTCATTTCACCAAAAATAAGTAAAATGTTAGCCTGTTGTAGAACATTTTGACCTCCCCTCATACAATTATTCAAATTATTTCGGTCTTTGGGCATCATTAAAAAAAATCAAACGACTATTTTCATGAATCGATACAACAAAATGCTTGTTCGTCCATCCATCCGTCTGTGTGTAACGCCCCTTTCCACCCATTGGTTGGAAAGCTGGCCCGACTCCACCCATAATTGTAGCCTGAAAAATATCATACGCCCGTCATGTTGGTGCTATGCAAAGCCAAAGACATCTTCGGAGTTGTCATTTTCACAATTGCCATGCCATCCCTGTAAGTTTTCCTTCAGTGTAAAGCGGCCAAGGCGACTGTTAATAGGAGCATCAAATATCAAAAGGTTGGAGTCAATAGGTGTCATGGGCGTCATAAAGGCCACAGAAGGCCACAGTAAGTATAGACCTTAGACTAAATATTTAGTCCTTAGGCTTCAAGCCTTTGGCGTCAGCCTGTGGGCCAGTGCATTGGAATCTATCCGAGTGATATAACCACGATGTATTTTATATGCACATTGGCAGTGGGTATGTTTCTGCTTCAAACCGGGTTATTCTTTACTTTGGGAGAGATCAATATAACGGTTTGTTGCCTTGTATACCGCCCAAATAACTATGTGGCATTCTCTCGAGGAAGGGCTTTTACCGTGGAGGTTCTGTGGGTCCTTACTATTATTAACGACTATGTTTTCTTAAATGGCTCAACCAGGGACCATAAAACCAATGTCATTATAAAGGTCTTTGTCGAAGGAGTTCTGGGAATATTGCAAAATTGTGAAAAAAAACATCCGTCATTATTTACTGTCAACGATGTGTATTTGTGCATCAGGATGAAGATAATTGGTTTAGGTCATTTATTGGCCCAATTAGACTACTCATGGTCAATTGAGAGTTGCCATTTCACTGGGTTTCCGCGTATCTGAACAGGATTCCGATGGACCATGCCATGTAGGAGTTGGTGTTTCGATTGCAGTTTCTGTGAAGTTGGTGAAAGCATGATAGGTGAGGGGAAAGAGTTAAATGTTTCAATGAAGAAATACGTCACGATTGATGTGGGAATGCTCTTTTGATTTTATCTGTGGGAAGAAGGGGAAGGGGAGGACAAAGAGTTGGTGTTAGAGGAGCGTTGGGAGAGAGCAAAAATGGGACATACAGTAATCGTGAGGGGGCGGGGGAGTGGATGAAATTTTTGGGGAGGAGGGGGGTTGAGGAGTTGTGGTGGGAGAGGGAGTGGGAAGGAGATATTGAAGCCTCAGGGATGGAAGGGGGATGTTGGGGACTTAGGGGTTGATGACTTGGGGTTTGTAAGGGATGCGGGGTGGAGGAGTTGAGTAATTGAAGTTACATTTTACATTTGGTGGATTTTCCATGGGTCCCTGCTAGTTTAATGTCCCTCTTTCCTGCCCTAAGCACATAGTGCATCCAAAAGCAAGTGCTGAGCACAGATTCTGACAAATTATCTTGGTCACTAATGTGCTGCTCTGAACATTTGCTTCTTTCTCTCTCATTCCTGCTCATCCTGCCTGCTTAAAGTTCATGCAGCCCACGCATCGATGCATAGCATTTAACATAATTTGAAACGCCACTAATGGTTGTTAAAGTGCTTAGCAATGTACCAGTGAGTTGTGCTTACATAACCGAATATATCTTTGAACCTAAATATCATCGGTTTTTCACAATTGTAAAGTTCCTGAAATGAAACATTTCTTTTGTATTGAAGCTCAGGTTTACGACACAGAAAAGTTTCCCTTAGTATCTATATTTGATCCATTTCAATTATGCCAATAGCATGATTGTCTTTATGCTATTAATATGACAATTAACTATTCACTTTATTATGACAAATAGTGGAACATGTCTTTCAATCCTGACAAATCTCACACTCTTACGATGTCTCTCCGAAAAGACCGACTGGACAACCATCCCATCTACTTTCTGAATAATCCTCTCCAAGAAGTTCTGTCACTCAAGCTTTTGGGTCTCACTATCTGCCATGATCTTTCCTGGGAAAACCACATTTCAAATCTGGCCTCCAAAGCCAGTCGCCGACTGGGCATCCTCCGTCGTGTGAGGTCCTTCCTTGGCACACCTGAGCTCCTCACCACATACAAGGCTTTCATCCACAGCTCAATTGAATACTGTTCCTCCCTCTGGGCTGGTGCTCCTGCCTCACACCTAGCTCGGCTTCACGCTGTTGAAACCAAAGCTTTCAGAATCATTGGAATCTCCCGCGATGAAGCTAACTCCGAGAGCCTTTCACTCACTCATTGCAGGCAGCTAGGTGGCCTTTCTGCTTCTACCGACTCCTCTCCGGCCTTGCCCCCCCCCAGCTCTATCTGTGCTCTGTCCCCGAAATATACCTACAGGTCGCACAAGATCTGTCAGTAACCCTCTTATGGTTAAACTGCCAAAATCAAGACTCTCTGCTCACCTTCACTCCTTCATTCCTCTTTTCTTCCACCTCTGGAACAAACTCCCTCATTTTCTTCAATCCCACTCCTCCCTCCAGGTCTTTGAAACAGCTGTTCACCACCATCTCTTACCTTCCCCCATCCAAAACCTTGATCTTTTCTACCCCGGTTAATTCACCCCAAATCCACTTTTTGTTTGAAATACCGACTTTTTTCTTTCCTGGAAGTTCCAGCAGTGTCCATGTGTTTTATACTTTCCCACCCCCACACCCCCCGCTTTCCCATGCCTCCTCCCCCCAAGCCCTCTCCCTCCCACAGATCTTCCGTTGTCCCTGTTCTCTGCTATTGTACTTGTGTGCTTCCCTCTCTCTCCCCATCTTGTCTCCTGCTCCCTTTTTTGTATGTTTTGTGTGTCAGTTATTTTTTTTTTGTGATTGATTTTAGCTCTTACACGAGCCTCGATCTTGTATCCCAAAAAACTTTTTAAAAAACTAAAATGAAACTCCACAACAATAATTTAAACACAAATTCAATTAAGAATCACAACCATAATGAATAATATCACTTTGTAACTATTAAATGGTTTTGCCAACCCTAACTCCTCTGAGAAAAAAAAAGAACTGACAGAACGTCCTCTTACAGGACACCAAGTGTAAACAAAGGCCATACAGCAACCTTATTCTACTCTATTGCTGCAAGGTGTAGATAAAAAAACGCACAACTGGGATAAAAGGAAGAGTTCTGGGTGGAAAATATGAACTGAAAGAACAGCTGGGATAGAGAAATATAATTTCTGCTCATCCTGCTTGCATAAAGGACAGGAAGGATCTCGTTGCATCTCTTATCCTTCAGGTATGCATGCAGCAGCCTCTTCACTCTTTGCATACCTTGATAGAATCAGGAGCTGGTCCAACACTTGGGAATGTCTTTCAACCCTGACAAATGGAACACTCTCTCTTTGTCTCTCTGAATGCCTGGTGAACCCTCCCAGGTACTTTAGCAAACCTCTTGAAACGTTTGGTCCACTTCATCAGCCACTAGATCTCTCAGGCCACTAACATGTCCAGGTTGGCCGACTAAGCCATCTACCAACTGGGCATCCTTCATCATTGTCATGTATGAAGCTGCTAATATTCACCGTTGTATCCCTACACCGTGACCGCTGGTTTATTTCCGTTTTTCCGGAAGTTAAGGCCCAGCTCGGATGGTGCTGCGGTGAATCGGGCCTGTATCGGGTGAGTCAATAAACGTGTTCTACAATCGATCGTAGTCTGTCGAGATACCTTACATGGCAATGAGGATGGGATCAGGCGAAGAGACAGCTCCAAGAATGCGCTCAATGCGCACCCGCTCTTCCTGAAGGTCCGTTTGCTTGTGCATCTTTAACATGGTGTCCAAAGTGTTGGCATCTCCGTGCTTCACCACTGTTACATAAACTGTAGTGCGCAGGTCTGCTGAGAGAACATGCTTGCCCTCCACATGGTCACGAAACCGTCGTCGAGCCTCCTCAATTGTGGGTTGGTGCCCAGCCCTACCCAGTCGACCAATAACCAAACCCTGCAGAATGGCATCTAGGTGGCCCTCTCCCTGCTTTGGATCCCATCCAAGGCGCTGAGCAATTGGGGTGAACAGGTCAATGATGTACTGCAGGAATGAGTTGAAAGAATCCGTGCCAGAGAAGAGGCCGGACAGTGTGGATAGGTTGAAAGAAATGGCACACCATACTGTGTAGTTCGTCTTACCAACGTATGCCTCAAGTATCCGCAGCATCTCAACAGTGCTGTATCCTGCACGTGACAATGCAAACAGGTCGTTCTGGAATCCGAGTCGGTCTCGTGGAGGAAGCGAGAGGTTTCGAACTCCTTGAAGCAACCTCTGCAGCATTTCGGGGCTGTCGGCAGTTCGGTAAAATCCCAAAGTCCCTGGGTTCACCTTCACCCAATGCCCATTAGATATAGGGCCAATGTTAATGTGTGCTTTTGGTGTGTCCAGTAGTACACTGGCCTTGACAGAGTTGGAGTCCTCCATGCTGCTAACATTTACAGAAACCATCCATATCGGTCCATCTTCACCGCTAAAAAGCGCACCCGAAGAGAACTTCTGCTGGGAAATATGAAGGATGTGATCGTTGCCTTTCTGCTCCATTGAGACGTGAAGAATGGGAAAGCCGGTTTGTTGGGTCCACGTCCTCATTATTTCTGCAACTGGCTTCCCACTGCCCTGTTTTAGGCATTGCCAAAGGTCGTCAGTTGATGCATTGCCATGCTGAAATGTATTCAGATACACATTCATGCCCTTCCGGAAGTCCTCATCACCAATGTAGTCATGCAACATGCGAATGACTGATGCTCCTTTGCTGTAAGAGATGGTGTCAAAAATCTCATCGACCTTAGCTGGATTTCCAACCTCCACCTCAATCGGATGGCTATTATCGAGCGCATCCAGCTCCAGAGCAGGTGCATAGTCCAAGGAGACAAACTGGGTCCAGATGTCAAACTCGGGCAAGCAGTGATCCACACAAAGGTATTCAATCCAAGAGGCAAAACCCTCATCGAGAAGCCAGGTCCACTGTCCTGCGTGATTCGCCTGCAGGACTGCTGTGAAATTCGTCGACATCAGGACCACATAACCTACCGTCACTGTCAGTTGATAGAGCCTGCAGCATCGTCACAGTATGAAGCTGCTAATATTCACCGTTGTATCCCTACACCGTGACCGCGGGTTTATTTCCGTTTTTCCAGAAGTTACGGCCCAGCTCGGATGGCGCTGCGGTGAATCGGGCCTGTATCGGGAGAGTCAATAAACGTGTGCTACATTCGATCATAGTCTGTCGAGATACCTTACAATCATGTCAGGTCTTGTCTTGGCAAATCCAAACTTCTCACAACTTAAAATGGCTTCATTTGCAACTCAATTGAGTATTGTTCTGCTCTTTCTGCCGGTGTCCCTACCTCACACTTTTCACATCTGAATCTTCAGCAATGAAGCTGAATCTCTGTGCCTACATTAGTCACAAAATGCCGACAGGTTGGTTGCCTCTTCGTCTTCTGCTGTCACTTTCCTGGTCTTGCACCCTCTGCGCTTTCCATGCTATCCCTTCCCCCCATCGTCCTTCTGATGAAAGTCCCAAAATCCAGGCTCATTGCTCACCTGCATTCATTTGTTCCTCTTTTATCTCACCTGAGGAACCAACTTCCTCAATCTGTTCAATCTGTACTTCCCTCCAGGGCTTAAAGATGGCGGTTCAACTCCTCCTGTAGTCACCCCCCCCCCACCCCCCACCCTCATCAAGACATGATAATTTATACCCTAATTGATCTTCCCCAAGCCCATTCTTCCTCCAAATCTTCCTCCAAGCATCCCTCCTTCTCTGTTGTGTCTCTCTGTCATGTTCTTCTATCCTGCTGTTGGTGTGTCTACCCACTTTTCACTAAGTTCTTTCATTCTGTTTCATTCTGTCCTGCTCTTTCCTTTCTGTGCTTTAGCAACTTTTCACAAAGCTCGACAAAGTATACAAAAGATCAGTAAAACATGAATCATAAGGACTCGTATGCAGCAACAGTAATAGCAAAATATGTACAAGGTGGCCTGAAAGTCCCTTTAGCTCTGCTAAATTTCTGGCATCTCTCTCTCTCTCTCTCTGTCTCTGTCTCTCTCTCTCTCTCTCTCCCTCCCTCTCTCTCTGTCTCTGTCTCTGTCTCTGTCTCTGTCTCTCTGTCTCTGTCTCTCTCTCTCTCTCTCTCTCTCTCTCTCTCTCTCTCTCTCTCTCTCTCTCTCTCTCTCTCTCTCTCCAATCCTGTCCACCCTCCCCCACCATGGTATGTGGCAACACTGACTCACTGACGTGGGAGTCAGTAGGAAGTTAGAAGTCATTGCAGACGCAAGTTGTTACAGTGTCGAAGAGACCATCCTGACCACCCTGTCTCGAGGGAAAATGTTGTTTTTGGATCTATCGAGGCTCAAGGGCACAAAGCTGCTTCTGTCTTAGGAAAATTTACATTTCACATTGGAATTGCAGCATCATCTTCGACACATAATGACACGAGTATGCGCAGGAATGACCTCAAGACATTTATTTGGTCCCTATTTTTGATGTACTGGTAAACGCCGTAGCTTACTAGTACATGTTAAGACACTGTCTTGTAACACGACTTGTTACTGTGGGAATAGCTGAAAGTATCTGGTTTCAACAAGATGGTGCACCTGCGCATTTTGCATTGCATGTTTGGGACTGTCGCAATGAAACATTCCCTAAATGATGGATTGGATGCGGAGTGTCAACATCACTGGCTTCTCTACCATGGCCACCATGTAGTTCAGATCTAACGACTGCAGACACCTCCTTGTGGGGCTTCATCAAGGAGAAATAGTCAACAAACCAGAATAGGATGATTGAAGAGTTGCGTGCTGCAGTTGTGGCCTCTTTCGCACAGGTGACTACAAGTGCTGCAAAAGATGTCTAAGAGGACTTGGCGCTGAATTCTGTGCTGCAAGGAGAACTAGAACGGCACACAAGGAGAACTAGAGAGCATATACCTCTACCATGCTGAACAGATTACGTTTTGTATCCACTGATAGGTCTGATCTGGATCTGGACCTGCACCAAAATCTAATCGGCTTGTTCTTGTCACATAACCCACCTCACTCATCCACCAAGCTTTGTCATAACTCGTCCGCAACCTTTTGAAATATCATGCTACATATCGTTTTTGGCCCCATCACTCAATGGTGAAGAATCAATTAAAGTTAAAAAAAACTCTCATCCGTATTCAGATCTTCACCAAAATCGAATTAATTCGTCCTTGTCTCACACTTGACCTGTCCGCACATTTCGTCCAAATCCATCCAGAACTTTTTGAAATATCCTGTTCACAAACAAACAAGCAAACATAGAGACAAGGGTGAAAACGTAACCTCCATCCACCTTCGGTGGTGGAGGTAATGATCGAGTGCATACAGATACAACAACTGATTAATTACTGTAAGTACTGCACAATAAAAACTGTATATTATGAGTTTAATAACAAATGCTTTACTGGGGAGGGGTAAAGTGGTAAAGTGACTTTCAGGCCACCCTGTAGGTTCGTCTTCTGCTGCCACTTTCCTGGTCTTGCACCCTCTGCACTTTCCATGCTATCCCTTCCCCCCATCGTCCTTCTGATGAAACTCCCAAAATCCAGGCTTTCATTCTTTGGGACCTTAACTCGTATTATTAACTCCACGACACGAAACCTTTTCTATCGCTTCTGCTACTTTTCTGTTTTATATTACAAAATTTGTTATACCATGTGGTATAGCGCTAACGACTATAATTTGCTTCTTGGAGCAAGGCAGATCACAGCCTCCTTGTTGAGGATGGCTTTTTTCATAAATCACAGTTTGTGTAAAATGGTGACCCAAAGATTGAGCTCATGTGGCATTACGCACCTTCACTGTGGCATTACGCACATTCACTGTGGCATTACGCACCTTCACTGTGGCATTACGCACCTTCACTGTGGCATTACGTACCTTCACTGTGGCATTACGCACGTTAACTGTGGCATTACGCACCTTCACTGTGGCATTACGCACCTTCACTGTGGCATTACGTACCTTTACTGTGGCATTACGTACCTTCACTGTGGCATTACGTACCTTCACTGTGGCATTACGTACCTTCACTGTGGCATTACGTACCTTCACTGTGGCATTATGCACCTTCACTGTGGCATTATGCACCTTCACTGTGGCATTACGCACCTTCACTGTGGCATTATGCACCTTCACTGTGGCATTACGTACCTAAACTGTGGCATTACGTACCTAAACTGTGGCATTACGCACCTTCACTGTGGCATTACGCACCTTCACTGTGGCATTACGTACCTTCACTGTGGCATTACGTACCTTCACTGTGGCATTACGTACCTTCACTGTGACATTACGTACCTTCACTGTGGCATTACGTACCTTTACTGTGGCATTACGTACCTTCACTCTGGCATTACGCACCTTCACTGTGGCATTACGTACCTTCAGTGTGGCATTGCATTTAATCTGTAACACTAGTTCCATCATCAGTGTTGCTTGTGTGCGGATTCAAGATTTGCACGGCATTACCAGTAGCTACATCTTATCCACCACGGTGCCCCGCTGTCTGGCACATTTTCCATCCTGCCACGGAGGCAAAGATGCGGTGAGATTGCTCGATGATGTCACAAGATTGTTCTTGCTAATCCCTTGCACTGTAGAAGCCCCAGTGGCCAGGGGGGCGGCGCCCGTCACCGCATGACACTCGTGATTTCACACCGACACATGAAAGGGGTTGCATTGCTGTAGCTTTTGGTTTTTCAATTTGAATTGCCATTGCCTATGGGACCAATGGCGCAGCCTTTATTTGTTATCTGCCGAAAATTCAGAGATTTCCTTTGCACAGTGTTTGCCGATAAATGGTTTGGGTTATTGTTGAAAAGCTTGAACACAGACGTATTGCAGTGATAGCCCACGATACCACCCTGTAGGTACCGCATTGAACCGGATGGTGAATTAACCAATTGTATCATTTGGAAAGAGATGGCACTCAGAATTTCAATAGCTCTTATATTCAAAGGTCGTTTTCATTCATCTTTGTAATGTAACCATTTGCTGCATTTAATAGGATATCCCTTAAAAAAAGATCCCCATTCATTCCCAACGTCAATTTGAAATTTATTTCTTGAAAGGCCAATGGAGACGTTGATGAATTTTGTTTCCAGGTCAAAAGGACCTTGGACTCCCAATGTTGATATACTGTCATGGCCAAAAATATTGGCACCCTTGTACTCTTTTCAAATAATGCAACATTTCTTCGAGAAAATTGTTAAAATAAAAAATATTTTGGTATCCACACATGTATTTATTTGGTTTGCAGTGGAACAAAACAAAAAAGCTGAAAAAATTACTAAATCTTAGCTTATTCCACACACAAACCCTAAAATGGCCTGGACAATATTATTGGCACTTTTTATAAATTGATAGAAATAATTAGATTTAAGCAGGTGATTCTCCTTCACCGTGGAATTGAACTTACCTGTGGTGAGTTGCAGGTGCCTGCAATATAAAAATCACTCATTCAACCAGTTTGAATAGAGAAAAGGAATCATTCTGCTGTTTTGTGTCACTGTGTGTACCGCAATGAGCATGGATAGAAGAAAGAAAACCAGAGAATTGTCTGAGGAGGTCAGTTTAAGGCCGATGGTACTGCAGCCAACCTCCCTGGTCGTGGCCGCAAGAGAAAACTTGATCGAAGAATGCAGAGAAGGATTGTTTGAATGGTGGAGAAAGCACCTCAATCAACTGCCAAACAGATTCAAGCTGACCCTCCGACACAAGGTGCACAGTCTTTACTTGCAGCATGCGCCGCCAACTCAATGAAAGGGGGTTCGATGGTAGGAGACCCAGGAGGACCCCACTGCTGAAAGAGAGACATAAGAAAGCCCGACTGGAGTTTGTCAAAACACACCTGAAGAAGCCAAAATCCTTCCCTGGACAGATAAGACCAAATTATAGCTTTTTGGTAAAGCACATCATCTCTATGTTTACAGAAAACAAAATGAAGCCTTCAAAGAAAAGAACACCTTCCCCACAGTCAAACATGGAGTAGGTTCAGTGATGTTTTTGGGTTGTTGTGCTGCCTCTGGCACCGGGTTCCTTGAATGTGTGCATGTTATTGTGTGCTTTGAATGTGTGCATGTTATTGTATGCCTTGAATGTGTGACAATGTCTGCACAATGTTCAACCCAGTGTCAGAAAGCTGTGTCTCTGTCGAAGGTCATGGGTCTTGCAGTGGGACAATGACCCCAAACACACTTCAAAAAGCACCCAGGAATAGTTCAAGACAAAACACTGGACTGTTCTGAAGTGGCCAGCAATGAGTCCAGATCTAAATCCCTTTGAATGTCTGTGGGAAGATCTGAAAACAGCAGTTGGGAGAAGGCACCCTTCAAATCTGGGAGAACTGGAGCAGTTTGCACAAGAAGAGTGGGCCAAACTGCCAGTGGAGAGGAGGAGGAAGCTCATTCTAGTCCTTGAGCCAGACCAAAAGTAATGCTCCGGCGGGGGGAGTAATTCTCATTATGATTTTCCATTAGACCAATGTCTCAAGTGTCAGAAAAGGTGTGATGGACATCTGAGAACGGTAGCTTAGTGCCCGGATGGACGCCATCTTTGAAACCACCCAGCTCGAAAATGCCCATTTGGTGGGGTACATTGTTGCACGTGTATCTGGACTTCTATACTAGCTATCGATGTGCGGTTGACGACTAAATATACGTCCGATGTGTACCGTCTAAATAAAAAATAATATGAAGCATTTTGTTTTAGATTAATTATTATAAAAATCAATTATCGAAAAAAAATCATATATTTTTCAATATTTTATTATTAGACTTGTACTTTTTTTAGTGAAACAACACTGGTATGATTTTCCAAATTATGCATTGTGCTACACCGTTTATCTGTCTATAAAAATAACTCAAAAACTAAAACATATCATCCACCACGAGTTTACAACAAATAAATGTAAAGAGGCATAAAATGACTTAGGCCGCCGCTGGCATTATCTATTCTGACGATAACGCAAGTTAGGAATGTCGTACGGAGAGGATTTTAACACCATACGATATCTAATAAGCAGGCGGAAATTGTTACATAGGAAATCTGCACTTTGGTGGCCATCTTGGATTTCAAAATGGCCGCCAATTATATTAATTATTCATTACTAGAGTTTGGAAAGACGTATGGAGCTGATTTTAACACCATACGATGTATATTCCTAATAAGCAAGCGGAGGTATCATTGAACATGTCATGTTTTAGTCAAATAACACCGGTATGATCTTCCAAATTATACATTTTGCTAAACCGTTTATCTGTCTATAAAGATTTTCAGGCAATTTGGCCTGCATTATAATAGAGAACAACATATGCTATACAATATACAGTGCACACAAAGTTAATCATCAGAGTCGCCATCAGAGTCATTGGCATCCTGAGCCACGATAGCATCATCCTGCACCATGTTGGAGCATCCCTGCAGCTTACACACAACAGTGCACTTCAACCCATTCAGTATGCAGGAGCAATCTGACGGTCGACACGTCCTTCTGCATGTGCATGAGATGAGATTCAAGACGACATCTGGAGCTGGTAGACCCGCCATCCATCGGATTGTGAGCGAACCGCCATCATCGAGTTCCCAACCATGTCCTGCTGATGGTGTTGGGACGTCTGGTAGGTTTTCAAGGCTGCGTCGCCAGATAGCCGCCTGATAGTTGGCCCTAAGCGTATGCTGCATCAAGGAGTCTTCACAAGGCGGCAATTGTCCAGATTCGATCTGGCCCTTCTTTGCACAGAACATGTGATAACGGAGCGAATTAACACCGACGATCTTCGTGTTCTTGGCGTACAGCTGACACGTGAAGGCCTGAATGCTATTGAAGACGTCTGTTGGTACATTCCACGAAGATCCCAGATCTGTGAATGCTTGAAGATACAGCTCATTCGCTTGCACAAGCTTCAAAGCCTTTATCTTTCCTTGGCTAGCCAGAGCACTCACAGTGTCACACCCGCTCCATGCATGAAGCCCTGGCAATGCACTGCAAACTCCAGACCCCAATACCGCAGCCAACTTTCCAACGTCGATCATTCTGACTCGAACCTTTGTTCCTCGTCTGATGAAGAGCTGACTATCGATGGTTCTGCTGAGATGAAGACTGATGATCAGAACGTCGGTGTCATCTGCCACTAAGATGATCGTCTTGTAGTGGGTAGCGGCATGCTTTGCGTGGAGAAACATACGCGTGTCTGCTTCCTCGTGGCTACATTCGAGTGCTTGCACCAACTTCCACCTATCGCGGGTCAGTACCAGACATTTTTCACCACAGGTGACATACAGTGTTCTGTTGCCTAGCTTTTCGCGATTTGTTTCATGTTTCCACGACTCCGCCAGAAACACAACCAGTTTCTCCTTTGTCTGGCTGCAAGCAAGGAGACGCCGCCAGTTCATGATTTTGAGTGTGGGTCTGATCTCGCTGAAACTGATGCCTTCATTTGAACCGCGGTTCACACGCTCAGCTGCTTTGATGGATTCTTCTGTGTATGTGTCAAAGACAACATCGATGCGCTCACTGCCTTGACCAGCGTGAAGCGCTGCAGCAAGGATGCGGTCAGGTAGTTCTTCGAACGTGTCGTTCTCGCCATGCATCTTTTGTATGAGAGCCATCGCATCAATTATTGTTGCACTTCGCTTGTCAACGTTCTCGGCTGGTTCCACAAGACCTTCCATGTGTTTCGCAAGTGCAGCTTTGTTCGTTTTTTTCATTGACCCATCAACGTTTGCCAAAGACCATGGTAACGGCCCTAGTGGGTGACAAAGGACAAGTTGCATGTCGAGGTTCCTTGTCTTGGCGATGAGTATCATGGTGGCAAACAGTTGTCTGTCAGCTCTCAGGACGATCTCCTTGTTTGTGCCCTTCACAACTTTCTGCTTGATCTTACCAAAGGTCTTCAAGTTTAGCTTGTTCAATGTGTCATGAAAGCCTGTTCCCTCTTCAAGACGTTTCTGGAAGCTTTGATACGCCGCTTCCCCCTTTTGCAGGGTGTTGAGTAGGTCATTAGAAACGTCCTCCCTCGCAGCCGCTCCGGTAGATATACTGAGAAGACATGACGGATCATCGGCGAATGGATTGGTCCAGTCATTTTCCAGTAGATCACAGATAGCTGTGACGCCAGACTCATCACGTTTGATGCGAGAAGTAGACAAGTCAGGGTGCTTGGCGTGAGATGTGTCGCTGCCATTCACAAGGATAGTTTCTCGTAGTTGCCTCAGTGCAGTAGCCCGATTTTCTGCAGTTAGATAGTATCGTGACACAGCCCCTTGTCGAAGACTAAAACCTCGTGTTCCTCCAGCTGTTTGCGTATCTTTGTTTACTGTTTCTTCTGTTGTCTGATCAACAGCGATTCTGGCAAATGGATTCCCTGGTCTAAGCTGTACGGAGAAGTAGCCTTGATTGAAATGCCTGTACAACTCGGGGCATGTTTCGTGGAGTTGCGTCATCTGTGCATAGTACACTGGTAGATATCTAGCATAGTTCACCTTGTTCATTGCGAAACACCAAGGGATCACTCTTCTGACACAAGCCAAGTGAAGCATCCAGTCGCCTTCTCTATCCGCACGAATCAACCCCAGCAGGGTCTCTACCATATCAATATACATCATCCAGAAGCGAGCCAGGTCTCCATGTTTGGTTCGCAGAAAATGTAGGTATTTCGCGAACATGTCAAAGCTCTGTACACATGAATCATCATCGAGAGCAGCAGCGAGAGTCTCGTGGCAAACATCCTCCTTGATGCTGCGAATTTTGAGGTCAGTGCTTCGAATCTGGGGTTCCTTGTCAGGATGATTGCTTTCTATCCACACCTGGAAGCCCTTCCAAATGATGCGCATTAGTGCCTCGTACATCAACTTGTGGAGTCGCACAGCACGGTTGTATTGCTTGCCTTCCAGAACCCTGTTGATGGAACCTTCAGCGATTACTCCTGACTCAACAGCTACATCCCGAAGGCCTGCATCTCCAAACATTTTCCCAATGCTCGACATGAAGTTACAGATGGTATGGAAGTTCCCCATCATGAGCACGATTCTTCCATATCGATCGACATCTTTCCATGCTATTTCGGTCGCCTTAGCAAATAGTGCCTGGTCTAGCACCACCGGTATACGCTCAAGCTGAAGTGATGACATGATGTTCAGAGCTTCTCTGAGGATTTCTTGCACTGTTGCCATATCTGTGGCAGGCGCGTTTATAGTCGGCAGGTAGCCAACTACATCTTCCGTCACCTGAACACGATCTCTAGTCATGATGTTGAAACCAGTCCACGAACTGATTGTCTGGTCGCATGGTTCCAGCATGCGAGTCATAATCCATACGTGATTTCGGCGCTGCGCAAGGGATGTTGCGCCTGCAAGAGTGTCAGAAAGATCTGCAGGCTTGATTGCAGGTGGGCCCTCTCGTTTCCCACCGCTGTATATTGGAACTAAATCGCTGGATGACGGGATAGATCGCTTCTTATCTGCTTTGGATACTGCCGATGGAGGTTGGGGCGGCAAACACGACTGCGACTTCGGTTGGACGATGATACCGTTGACGCGATGCGATGTTCCGCCACCACTCAGCGATTCCTCTAGCCTGTCGATGTTATCGAATGCTAATACAGTCGGGACCGAAGGGTGCACATGTGACGGAAGTGGTACTGTATCTTTCTCCACACTTGCTAATTTGTCTATGCATAGCGCTGTCTCGATTTCTTCCAGAACTGTGTACGAACATCCGTGCCCGAGTCGATTCAATATTCTGATGACCTCTGTATTACCGGTGAGCGTTTTCATGACCCACGGAAGTAGGACATGCTTCGATGTTCTGATGGTACCCCGGTGTACAGCATTGATGATATCTTGAGCCATCGACCATACCAGTGTGTCGGCACGCGCAGAGCTACCCCCACTCCCGCAAATCAAAGTATGCAGAAATACACGAAGAGAATCTGGTATCTTCACGTAATCTGAAGTGAGTTCTGCTGGCTGAGGCGGCCAACGTTCATTGTAATGAGCATCTTTGATCTGGTGTCGCAGTGAAGTAGCTGCACGCACAATGTTACTTTCACCGTCCGTTCGTTCAAATGCTTTCACTTCTGCTTTCAGGTTTACGCACTCTGCAGCAATCTCTCGCTTTGTCAGATTATCGGGCATCAAGTATACACGGTGTTTCACATTGAAGAAGATGAGCGATTCTCCAAACTCTCTTTGTAATGTGCGCTGCAGATTCTTCTTGATGGAGTCACGAACATCAACTGAAAATGTATCTGAAGACAGGATATCTGTTGCAACATCAACTATTGGAACAATCCTCGGGTTCAAGAACAAGTCAGTGCGAATGAAATTGAATATACATCGTATCATTTCTTTTTTCTCGATATTATCTTCAATGTCAGTTTCTACTTGAGGTTTTTGGGGCCGTGTGTAGTTTCTATAGCAGGAGAAGTGGTAGTGAGCCTCAGCTGCAACCATATCTCGTGTAGTCAATGCCAAAACTCTCTCATCATTGCGAGCTGTCGCAGCATCTCTTATTGTCTTATCTGCTCGAAGTTCAACAGCCAAGACAACAGTTTCACGGGTACGACTGCCTTTTATGAATTTTGAAGCACGCTGGCAAAAAATGCATTTATCATCGTAGACCGTTGAAGTTGATCCTGTCTCTTCCCGTGATGATCGCCGTCGCACCGCATCGCCAGTATCAACTGAAGAACTTCTAGCTGCATTGGTCAAAGTAGCTAGGTGGTTTTTGTGAGTGAAGTCTGATCTACAAGCCCTATGGTATAATATTGGAATATTAGGAAGTTCAACTGCGCCTTCTTGGACTAGTTTTAGAATTGGATAAAAGTTTCTAACTGCGGCTGCCTCACACAATGTCTTCCAAGAACTGTTGCCCGCTGCCTTGCTTAGTTCAGAGAGTGGCGACTTCTTGCTGCACAGGATGCACGTTCCGGACTCAGGTTCAATCTTCGCCCGTTTCGCCTCGACACCGGCCATCTCAGCTGAAAGAACAAAAAGACTGACGTTAGATTACTCCGATATCCGAAAAGCTCGCCAGCTTACATAGACATACTCATCCAAGTCAGTGAACATGTTAGATGGCGCCACAATACAACTCTATAATAGAGTTGTATGTGGCGCCATCTAACATGTTCACTTTTAGTTCTTAAGCCACCAACCCCCCCCCCCCCCCCCCTCAGAAATTAATCAGGTCACCGCAACAAATCTCAGACTGAGATATAGAATATAGAATATAGATATAGAATAGACTGACGTCACTTTCGGCACTGGGTTCTGTGGGTTGATTATCGGCGGGAAATTCCAACTGACATAGTTTCGGTTTGTGGAAAGTGCATGCCTTTTCATATATTTTTTGTGTACACTCGTGGTGGATGATATGTTTTAGTTTTTGAGTTATTTTTATAGACAGATAAACGGTGTAGCACAATGCATAATTTGGAAAATCATACCAGTGTTGTTTCACTAAAAAAAGTACAAGTCTAATAATAAAATATTGAAAAATATATGATTTTTTTTCGATAATTGATTTTTATAATAATTAATCTAAAACAAAATGCTTCATATTATTTTTTATTTAGACGGTACACATCGGACGTATATTTAGTCGTCAACCGCACATCGATAGCTAGTATAGAAGTCCAGATACACGTGCAACAATGTACCCCACCAAATGGGCATTTTCGAGCTGGGTGGTTTCAAAGATGGCGTCCATCCGGGCACTAAGCTACCGTTCTCAGATGTCCATCACACCTTTTCTGACACTTGAGACATTGGTCTAATGGAAAATCATAATGAGAATTACTCCCCCCCCCCCCCCCCCCCCCCCCGGAGCATTCACTTCAAAAAATGGCCGGTTGGCTCAAGGACTATTCATGGCTAGAGGAAGTGCTTGACTACAGTTATTTTGTCCAAAGGCTGTGTGTGCTACCAAATATTAAGTCAAGGGTGTCAATAATTTTGGCAATGCCATTTCTTTTTATTTTCTGATTTTAAAGGATATATTAAGTTCTGAATCAAAAACAAAGGTTCTGTAATATTAACAGTAAAATAATGAATTGTGGAGACCAAATACTTTTGTCAATTTGAACTTATTTTTAGAGAAAATTGTGAGTTATTTTAAAAAGTGCAAGGGTGCCAATATTTTTGGCCACAACTGTATACTGCATTTCACTCGGTGCTTAATTTGTTTCCTTTGCGATCCATCACATTTCCAATGGGAAATTGGTTAATTATAAGTGCAGATGTATTTATTGGATGCACAAACCTGTCTCCCTCCTCCAAATCCTGGTGGCGTCTGGTCAAATCTGTTTCTCGTGTTTGTTTTCCCTCCATCCCCTCCCTTAACTCAAACGGCAACACAGCTGACACCGCACGTGACAAAGCTGGGTGCAAAGCTGGGTTCCGTGACAAAGCCGAATGCCTCAACTCTGTTTGCCTCAAAATATTGTGTCCCAAACCCATCTCTCTCTGTACCCACCGATCTCAGTCATACCCAGCTGCTCCGAGACTCTGTTTCCTTCTCTCCTGACAAGGTGGAGAAGTTTCTGTCAAACCTCGACTCTGATGCTACAACTGGACTGGACGGCATCAGCCCATGGGTCCTAAAATCTTGCTCTGCCGCTCTATCTCACCCTCTCTCTGATCTCTTCACCCTCTATTTTGCTCAAGGCCATCTGCCATTTGCTTGGAAATCAGCCAACATTAACGCTTCACACAAAAAGGTGCAAAAACAGATCCTTGCAACTACAGACCAATCAGCCTGCTCCCAATAATCAGCAAGGTCATGGAATCCATCATCGCTTCTGACATCAAATCCTTCCTCTTATCCAATGGCTTGATCTCCGATCATCAATTTGGATTCAGACCAGGTCATTCTACTCTGGACATGCTGCTTCTGTTGTCTCAACAATGGATGGAGGTCCTCAATGGTAAACAAGAAATCAGAGCTGGCTCCCTTGACATATCACGTGCCTTCGATACGGTCTGGTACTCCAGCCTGCTCACCAAACTCTCCTCCTATGGTATTCATGGAAATGAATACTCATGATGAATACTCAAAATATTCATGGAAATGAAATGAAATCATGGTATGGAAACCTCCACGTATGGTTTGTGGACTTCCTCTCTGGTCGCAGTCAACGTGTGTGGCCCTGAATGGAATTCTCTCATCTCCCCTTCCTGTCCAGGCTGGAGTTCCCCAAGGCCGTGTTTTAGGCCCTGTGCTTTTTTTGGTCTTCATCAATGATCTCTCCGTCTCTCTGAAAAATCCTTTCTATCTCTTTGCTGATGACTCCACTCTCTGCCGCTCCATATCTCATCCCTCAGATCGGCCGTCTGCAGCCTCGTCATTCTGCAGACCTGGACAAAAATCACAAACTGGTCAAACAAGTGGAACATGTATTTCAATCCTGACAAATCTCACTCTCACATTGTCTCCGAAAAGGCTGTCTGTAGAACCCTCCCATCTACTTTCTCAACAATCCTCTCAAAGAAGTTCTGTCTCTCAAGCTTTTGGGTCTCTTTGGCCTTGCTCCCCCAGCTCTATCTGTGCTCTGTCCCCCAAATATTCCTACAGGTCGCACAAGATCTGCCAGCAACCCTCTTATGGTTAAACTGCCAAAATCAAGACTCTCTGCTCACCTTCACTCCTTCATTCCTCTTTCCTCCCGCCTCTGGAACAAACTCCCACACTCTATTCAATCCCAGTTCTCCCTCCAGGTCTTTAAAGCAGCTGTTCACCACCATCTCTTGTCTTCCCCCATCCAAAACCTTGATCTTTTCTAACCCCGTTAAAACACCCCAAATCCGCCTCTTTCAATCTCCAACTTTTTTCCTGAAATTCCTGGTAGTGTTCATTTGCTTTATACCGTGTACCCCTCCCCCTTCCACAGCACTCTCCCTTCCACAGATCTACCGACGTCCCTGGTCTCTACTGTTGTTGTGCTTGTGTGCTTCCCTCTCTCCCCCTCTTGTCTCCTGCTCCCTTCATTGTATGTTTTATGTGTCTGTGCATGTTTTCCTGTTCAATGTGTTTGCTCTTGCACGAGTCTCGATTCTGTATACAACAACAACAAGAAACAAACCCCCCCCAAAAAAAACAACAGATAATTCAATCTCATAGATTCTCACCGAAACAACACAAAACATTTGTGCATCAATTTTTCTACAACATATTGATATCCACAGGGATGGTGGTAGCATGGGCCGAGGCCGGGGCAAGTGCAATCGGTGGCAGAGGCCTGGGCCTGGGAGGGTGCAGGCCGAGGCCAGAAGCAGGGCGCGTGCAGGCATTTGCAGATGCGGAGCCGAGGGTCAGGTCGAGTGCAGGCACTGTCAGGTCGAGATAAGAAATTATCATGTGAAACCATCTGTACATCTTTCTTTGAATAATGGTTTGTTGCCTGTTCATCACTGCATCCATTTGCAATTATAGTATTTGTTGATTGTGTACATGTATGGATTTGACAAGTGAAATATTAAACAGTTAACACACGCACGCACGCACACGCACGCACGCACACACATACACACACACACACACACACACACACACACACACACACAGACACATTATTTACATGCATTATATACACACATTAGATGCACACATATTGTACGTATATTATGTACACACACACACACACACACACACACACACACACACACATTATTTACATGCATTATATACACACATTAGATGCACACATATTGTGCGTATATTGTGTACACACATATACACACACACACACACACACACACACACACACACACACACACACACACACACACACACACACACACACACACACACACACACACGGGTGTTGCAATAGTCTCGCATCTCCTTCAGGATAGACTAATTACTATTCGGAAGGCAAAGGTAAAACCCCCAGTGTAATCCCTGCCATTGGACTGCTTTGGCAGCAATGAACCTGCCTTCGGGCAAAGTGCTCCATGAAAGGGTGGAAGGGCATCATAAAAAGGTGTTTTTCAATTGGGAAGCAGTGATTGTTCTTCAAATGACCATGAATGTTATCTTCAGGGTTAGTTAGTATCGATATAATTTGCTTTGACAAAAGTATTCTGGAATGGCCTCTGGGCTGAACTTGATGACATTCAGCCTCTTTACCTTTTTTCATACAAAAAGGTGTTTTCCATACTCAACAGCACTGTACCAGACTGATGTTAATGAAAACTGACAATAATTCACGTGACTATTTCATATTCACCCTTTTTGGTGATGGTCCAATTGGTAATGCTCTGTACAGAGATCCTTTTTAAGTAGGCCTCCATCATTTGAGAAACTTCACTGAATATGGCCGCCCTTGGCACAACCATGTCGATTTGTTTACCTGCTTGTTCTGATTGGCCATTGAAAGTTATATGCTAATCCAATAAGTGCTCTTTGCCAGTGGCCTGCAGTGTCCGTAGTTGCCCGTTTATTTTCATTTTCCGGCATCACGGGCACGACATCAGGTGGGTTGGGTTGGAACAGGTACCCTCACAGGACACCTGGTTTACTGCCCGATCGAGTGAGCTCCGATGTGTGAGGTTTGAGATTATGCCTGTTCAGGTTGATTTTGTCGACTCTGTCGAGTTGTCACATTAATATTCCCCCTGCTGATTTGTTCCCTATAAATTAGTTCTGTTGCCAGGGCCATGGCTTAGATTACGGCCTGAATCGCTTGCCTGTTTGTCTTGTGGTGTCCATGCCCTGATTGCCCTGTGGTGCGGGGAGATGTAAATTCTGTTTGTGCTCTTGGGCTATTTAATTCCATGTGTTTATGTGATGGGTGCTACTGTCTTCCTCACCTGGATGAGATTTGGATTATTGTTACACTTGTTGGGTTATCTCCTCTGTCCTGTAGAGTCTGAATGCTCATCAGGTTCTCGTGGTGGTCTCGGCTCTGGACTTGCTACCAGTGGCCCAACTGCCATGTTTCCTCAACATTTTATTATTTTTCTTCTCGGATCTCAACACTTGCTGCCCTACTGTTTTTTTTTTGTTTTTTTATTACCTCCGACACTGAAGGTGTATGGAGGTTATGTTTTCACCCGTGTCTATCTGTTTGTCTGTTTGTTACTTGGCAAAAACATTTTTTGGCAAGTATGTTGATCACTCCGGCCTGTGTGTTTGTTTGTCTGTCCGCTCACTTATACTCGTCTACAGGTCACAATTTTAAACCTATCTTCACAAAACGTCACCAAACGGTGGAGTTCGTGGTCCGACAAAATCCTATATATTTTTGAGGTCAAAAGGTCAATAAAGGCCGAAGGTCAACCTTTTTTTTTCAAATCTCTAAAATCCTTAATTTTCATCCGATTGACTTGAAATCTGAATAGGATTTGCATATCAGCTTACTGAAACCAACCACTAACTATTTTTGAGGTCGACATAGGCCAAAAGGTCAACATTGGCCTAATTCCTAAAATTTTCAATTTTCATCCAATTAATTTTAAATTTGAAGAGCATTTGCATATCTGGTCACTGAATTAAACCCCAAACTATTTTTTTAGGTCAACATATAACAAAAGGTCAACATAGGCCAGATTTCTAAAATCCTCAATTTTCATCCGATTGACTTTAGATTTGAATACGATTTTCATATCCGCAAACTGAATTCAATCACCTCCTATTTTTGAGATAAAAAAGGCCAAAAGGTCAACATAGGCCTAAGGTGAACCACTTTTCATAGGGTCAACTGAGGTTCGGATACGATACTTATTTAAGTTTTTAAAGTGATTTTTCACCATTGAGAGATCGGGCGAAATATATAAAAAGTGATATATAACATGATATTTAAAAAGTTATGGACGAGTTATGACTAAACTTGGTGGATGAGTTCGTTAGGCGACAAGAACAAGCCGATTAGATTTTGGTTCAGGTCCAAAACTAGAACCGGCCTATCAGTGGGATATAAACCATAAACTGTACAGCCTGGCAGAGTTATGCGCTCCACCGAGTACCGTTCTAGTTTCATTATGTTAGCTTTTATTTTCCCATCTTGTTTCTCTTTTCTTTTGTTGTTTGTCCACCTATTTGTAGCGGCTCCTCCACAAGCATGGAGTCATATTGAAAATGTTAATCGTAAGATCTGATTCATTAGTTAGAACAGTTCAAAGAGTTAAACACATGTGGGGTGTACAAAGGCTTGGCTGTATGTTCCCAGCTGAACCCCTGACTCATGTGGGGAATCCAGGTTCGCATCCCATATATCGTGTGTTTTTATCCATTGTGATTGATGTACAAGCTCCTCCATGAGTCTTGTATCATTGTAAGAAAAAAAAAAAAAAATGGGTGTAGGGAGAGTTTATGTACCAATGGCTCCTTATAGTTTTCTGTAAAGAGATGCTATGATTAAGATATTGTTACGGACACGGCTAAAGATGTTGCTTGACCGAGCGGAATGGCCGCCGTGTTCGTACAGTTTACCCGATTACCCCTAACTCACCCGATTCCACTCGAGCGTTGGCCAAATCGCGCTACGCTAAATCAATGATGGAAAGGACACAACGACTGGGATAAATGAAACGACGCAAGGGGGTACAGTTCTCAAGACCTCCGGAGGAGGATATAATTAGTGGTGGAGAAAAGGGGTAGATTACAAGGTAATGAGGTAAAGACACAGAAGAGATAGGCACTTAGACACAATCTTATCTATCCCAGACAGACCACAGACAAACGGAACAAGACTGACTTACACAGGGATTGATGGCAGGGAAGGACAGGCAGTCGATAGCACAAGGTGCACCTTGTCTCCGGGACAGGATAAAGCGCGGTCCAGTCCAGAGATGCGGGGAGGTGTCACAGCGCTCGGAGGTGGCGTCCTTCTCTCTCCAAGCTCAGCGTGCATCTGACGTCACCTCCCTCTTCCTGCGCATGCTCAGCGGGGAGTCACTCGCCCTCGGCTCGTTGGCTCCGCTCCAGATGGGACCGGTCCGCCGCTTCTATTGGGTGCGGGGGTTACCGGGCTCCGCCCTTGACGAGGAGCTGACAGCGAGCCCCTACTTGGTAACCCCGTCGAGCACATGCTCGATGGCGGCTCGTTGGAAAGGCCTGGTGCACTCCCAACACCCCCTACCAACCAAGCCGGAGTGAGGACGCACACTCTCCGCGCCGCCGCCGTTGTTGTTGTTGTTGTTGTTGCTGAACCGTGAGGAAGAGCTGCGGGGAGGTATTGGGAGGTCCTAAACTTCCTAACGGTGCCATACAATCACATTCTGGTGCAACGAAGAGTCAGAATTAATGGAAACGAATCCTTAACTGACATAGACTAAGAATAACTAGCAAGATGTCCTATAGTTGTCTACGTGAGATGCGGTGGACCTGGATGCGACATTTAATGGGGGAAATAGGGGGAGGTCGGGTCTACAGAGTGTTGTTTACAGAAAATGGGACTAGGGAATGGGGGATTGGGGATAGTTGGGAAGTATTGAGGAAATAGGGGAATATTTACAAGCGGATATGGATGGATCCAAATCCCATATCCGCAACATTGCACCCTTCTCTACCTCGGGGCGTCCCGACCCGATAAATTTTTACCTACGTTAGTGTGGCACTCAGATGTAGTTCCCTCTACTATTAACTCAACCCTGAGTGCGACAGTTTTACAGATGTTCACAAATGAGTAAATATGTCCCCCTGCGACGTTGCACCCTTCTCCTAACAGAAACACACCCACAGGATAACCGAATCGCGGAAAGCATTCTCAAACTAAACATACAGCCGGTAGGGAGCATTATTTACACAAGACTGATATTTACACTACGATCCAGGACCTGTTCTTTGAGGAACACATGCAGATGTTATGCATAGAGAGAGCACGCATGCCAGCATCGATACACCAACCCACGAGTGCCCTGTGGCCCTACGGCCTTTAATAATGTGCAGAGCACCCCGTCCAAGCACCAAAAGCACCACCCCATACACACAGTCAGCACCATCCGGTGCACCAATAAAGTGTTCATAAAAATGCACAATTAAGTGTCCATGGTCACCGGTGGTGTCGCAGCCGGCCGATGTTCTGCCGCTGGTCTTGCCTTCATGGAGTGCACTTGGCCTTCTGGCTTCTTTAGAAATAAAGAAAGGCGCCAACCGCGTCCATTTCTAAATTGTGGCCGTCAGGGGGGCCAACTAAAAGTGGTTCACCTGTATGGCATAGGTGCCACGTTGTCCCAGAGGTCCATCCACGGGTGGTGCTTGCCCGCAAAAGAACTGCGGTCCATGGTGGGCAGCCACAAAAATTGCGGTCCATATGGTGTATCGATCCAGGCAGCAAGCAGCGGAAGTACAGGCCCACAACTGCGGAGCCAGCACCTCTCTCTCTCCTCTCTCTCTGCCCCAAAGCCAGATCCTCGGAGGTGGGAGACAAAAGAAGACAAGTGAGTAAGGTGGTAAGGGCGCAAAAGTGCACGCAATACTAGGTAATGCACACTAGGGGCACATGGGAACCAGGTGAGACAGGTACGTTCCTACCGTACGCCCTCCCCCCCCCACCAGGTAACCTACATTGCCCCTCCCTTACCCCTTACTGTACCCACAAAACACAACACTACCCATAAACATCTACTTTACACATTAACAAACGTCCCTACTGTCTTCCCCGTTCCTCCCATAAACCAAATTCGTCTTCTCTCCCTCCTAACCAATCAAATTTGCCATTTCCAACTCTCATCAAAATTTGCCATCTCCAACTCAACATCAAAATTTGCCATCACCAATTCATCATCAGTCCCTCCTAAGGAGTGAGAGATGGAATCACCCCAATGTCTCCTCCACGTCGTGATGCGTCTCACAAATCCACACAGCAATTCTCCTTTCCTGCAACACAGAACAAAGGAACACAGGTGTGGAGTCATCATCATCACCTCAGGTAAGTGGCTGCGTATGGTGCGACAGGTTCATCAATCCTAACTATTTCCTAAATGACTTTAACAACTTTACATTACCCGGGGTCTTTCCCTGCCAATCCATTGGCCAACTTACACCATGGGTTCTAAAAACCAATTCCCATTGACCAAACTGTGGTGCTTCTCAATTTGGGGTCTCACTCCCCCGATTCATCTCCCGGTGCCCTTGCACAATTTCTGGGCTGTGACGTGTAGCTCTCCCAGCAGGTCTACCCACCTGTACACCTCCACCACTGTAGTTGCCACCCGAGCTTACCTGCTCCTTACCTAACCTATCTAATTTGGGAAGGCCCCTCCTGGCTCTGTCACCCCACTCGGTGCCCTCTGGCACTGGGCTACCCGGGTCCGTCCTCCGGATCCTCGGGCCCCATCCACAACTACCGGCTCCCAGAGCCCACCTGCGGCCTCACCTGGCCGACATCCTCACAGTGGTGGAGTGCCCAAACCAACTACACACACTAACAGGCTACACGCCCAGCCATTTCCACAACACTAATGCACCCATCCAAATACCATTCTTCCACCCGCACCACAGATGCCAATATCCAACCACAATTTACCTATACCCTCTACCTAACACTTACACTACCCGCCCCGGGTACTCGTGAAAGGGGTCCACTCTTCCCCCATCCACACCTTCGCACCATGCACACCACTCCGTACCACTTACTCCAACTCTCTCCACACCACTCATTCCAATACTCCATGTATTCCACACACCTGTACTTGCACACCTGTGCTCTCATACTTGGTGCCGCCTGCACCCTTCTCTCCCCCAAGCGCATTCGCGCTGATCCACAACACTCACTGCTCCACACACCTGTCCAGTTCTCACACAGCATCATCTCATCGAACTACTCCCCTCTGAAACTTGCGCTTCCCAGTCGTCCCTTTAAACTATTGCGCTCCCTCGTCATTATCATCCACTCTAATCTACCTGCGTCCCCTCTACAGGTATCCTTGTCACTAACTAACCTTAACGTTACCTAATGTCATCTTCGCTAGATCCCTACACACAATATCCTAACCCACCCGGGCTAGTTTCCACTGCCATACACCCCCTAATCTAGTGCTCCTTTGCCCCCCGTTTGTGAGGGATGACAGAGTTGCCATCCCACCACATCGGGCATCTCCCACTACCAATTTTGCACATCAAATTTCAACAAATCAAAAATTTGCCAATCACTACCCATCATCTGCCAATCATTACTGCCAATCCTTTGCCAATCATCAAATTTTGTTTTTCTAATTTCGGGGCCAAAACACTATCCTCGTCATTACAGTCTACTTACTAATGCCTCTCGGTGCGCCAATTAACTTCTAAAGCTCGGCTTCGTACAGCCAAGCCATGAATGCGGGTTGTTTGGTGCCAGCGGCTGGATACGTCCCGCATTCGGTGCAGGGAAGGAGGTTTACCCGGGCCGAGGTCCCACGCACCATCTCGGCACGGAGCCATCCCATGGCCCGATCTCGACCTGCCGGAATGCCTCAACAAAAAGTGGTCGCCATGACGACCCTTCCTATCGGGCTGCCAGCTCCGCCTAGTGGAGCACGGACGCGGCCGTTCAAAGCGAGGCCCAGCGTGGATCGCATACGGCGGTCCTTTCGAACCCGCCGTGGCTCGGATCCCCGCTGGTTCTCGCGGCACGCGAAGCCCGGCACGCACCGAGGGCCCGATTCGGCTACAAGTCGCTCTAACCGCTAACCCGGTTACCGTCGATGCCTCACCTGCATGCTTACACGCATACGCTACCCCTTTCTTGCTCATACATCCAGCCGTTTCCCTGCTCTTGGTCATTGCACCTTCTCTTACACACCCAGGTACACTCATTCCACTCACAGACTTGGTCACACACCTGACCACCGAACACCTTGGCACACATTCGTCGCTCGCACACCTCACCAACACACCTCTTCGCGCCCCCTCCTCGGTCACCTCCTCTGTGACAATCACAGGTGTGCCCTCACTCGCACACCCAACCACGTGCCTCACTACCAATTCCAGCGTGCATTCCCACACACGCTCTACCATTCCAGGTGTGCTTCCTTTCTCACCTGTCACAACCAACTCACGCTCCGTGTCACTCTTACTACTCTCACCTCCACTCTTGACAGCGCACTCACCCTTACTCTCGACAGCGCACTCTTTCCTCATGCACCCGTCCGTTACACACCTTTCTCGCGCACACTCTCCCGTTACACCCTCTGTAACACTCACCACAGGTGTACACTCTTCCTTACTTTTGACAGCGCTCTCTTTCCCCATGCACCTGTCCGTCACACATCTTTCTCGCGCACACTCTCCCGTTACATCCTCTGTAACACTCACCACAGGCGTGCATTCTCCCTTTACATCCTCCGTAACACTCCTCACTACGCGCTTCCATGTGCTCCCTCGCACACGCGCTACGACCGACTCACTCTCGACAGCACCCTCACTCCTTGGCACGCATTTTTTCCTCACACACCCCAGAGTCGGACTTTCTCGCACACCTCCTTTTTCGCACACCAGACCTGTCGCACACTTCACCAACGGCCTCTCACGAACACCCGGGTCCATCTCGACCCCCAAGCTTATTAAATCACCTGGCGCATCATACGCACGACCATATTGGTCACCACTTACACCGGGTCCTCTTTCTCTTCGCTTCTCCTCCATCACCTGCGAATCCCTCATCCGGTTAATGAGCACATCATCACGATCCGAACACAGACTTTGGACCAATTCTTTTACCTCCTCTTTTATCTCTTTCTTATCCTCTCTCCGTCGCTTCTTAATTTCGCTCACCCTTTCTTCCACTTCTTCTAATTTCTGCTTCACCTCTTTTATTTCCCGGTGCGTCTCCTCAAGCTCGTCCTCTAAGGCCACCTTGACCGTTTCTATGTGCGTCCTCACCTGCCGGTCCTTAACCTCCATCACCTCTACCACCTTGTTCATTTTCCTCGTCAGGTCCTCGTGTACCGTCTGACACTCTTTTTTAATTACCCCTACGTCCTTTTTCATCTCCTTCTGTGTCGATTTTAAACCCTCTATTACCGCTGTGTTCTTCTTTACCTGGTCCCCCAACTCCTTTTGTCCCACTGTCAGTTGTTCTACTCCCAGCGTCAACTCCTCTATACCACCTTGCAATTTTACAGTCCCCTTTCTCACCTCCTTCTCCATGCGCTCCTTACAGTGCCTCACCTCCTCACGCACTCCTCCGACCTCCTCACTCACACCTCTTCTGATCTCTTCTCCCATCACTTGCATCTCCTGCCCAGATGCCACCCTCATCTGCTCCATTTCCTCCCTGTGAGCATCCAATTTAGTTTCTACCCCCATTCTGACCCCCTCTATCTGCTGCCCCAATTTTTTAACTTCCCTTTCCGCTTGGTCCCTCATGTCCCTCAATTTGCCTTCCATACTGTTTTCTAACCCCTCTAACCCATTTTTCACTCCCTCTATCTGATTCTCCTGGGCAGCCATTCTATTTTCCACCCCCATTAACCCATGTTTCACCCCTTCTATCCCATTGTCTAACCCCTCTAATTTCTTGTCTAATCCCTCACCGGTACCCCTCGCTTCGTCCCTCATTACCCACAATTGCTCACCCTGAGCATCCATCCGGTTCCCCATTACCCCCATTTGGCCCTCCAATCGCTCACCCTGAGCATCCATCCGGTTCCCCATTACCCCCATTTGGCCCTCCAATCGCTCACCCTGAGCATCCATCCCTTTGAAATTATCGTCTGTTTTTACCATAAAGGCCATCATCTGTTTCATAAACAGGTTCCAATTCATTGGCATCTCGGGTTCGGCTACCGCAACCATGTGCGCGGCTAAATTTGGTGCCGCAACAACCATGTGCGCGAGGACGCCATCTTGTGCGCCCGAAACCTCGTGCGCGAGGACGCCATTTTGCGAACCTGCCGCCCTCACTGCTTCGCTCTCCTCATGTCCCTCAATTTGGTCCTGGATCGACCCTGCCTCACTCTCCTCTACCGGAACCCAGCCGTCTTGATCTGCCATAGCGCGACTTTCAAAATTCGGGTTTTTATTTTAAAACAAAACAAATTTCACACTGCTTGTAATTTTGAGCGCGTTAAGCGCGCTTCGGGTCCAATCTCACTTCCTGACACCAATTGTTACGGACACGGCTAAAGATGTTGCTTGACCGAGCGGAATGGCCGCCGTGTTCGTACAGTTTATCCGATTACCCCTAACTCACCCGATTCCACTCGAACGTTGGCCAAATCGCGCTACGCTAAATCAATGATGGAAAGGACACAACGACTGGGATAAATGAAACGACGCAAGGGGGTACAGTTCTCAAGACCTCCGGAGGAGGATATAATTAGTGGTGGAGAAAAGGGGTAGATTACAAGGTAATGAGGTAAAGACACAGAAGAGATAGGCACTTAGACACAATCTTATCTATCCCAGACAGACCACAGACAAACGGAACAAGACTGACTTACACAGGGATTGATGGCAGGGAAGGACAGGCAGTCGATAGCACAAGGTGCACCTTGTCTCCGGGACAGGATAAAGCGCGGTCCAGTCCAGAGATGCGGGGAGGTGTCACAGCGCTCGGAGGTGGCGTCCTTCTCTCTCCAAGCTCAGCGTGCATCTGACGTCACCTCCCTCTTCCTGCGCATGCTCAGCGGGGAGTCACTCGCCCTCGGCTCGTTGGCTCCGCCCCAGATGGGACCGGTCCGCCGCTTCTATTGGGTGCGGGGGTTACCGGGCTCCGCCCTTGACGAGGAGCTGACAGCGAGCCCCTACTTGGTAACCCCGTCGAGCACATGCTCGATGGCGGCTCGTTGGAAAGGCCTGGTGCACTCCCAACACCCCCTACCAACCAAGCCGGAGTGAGGACGCACACTCTCCGCGCCGCCGCCGTTGTTGTTGTTGTTGTTGTTGCTGAACCGTGAGGAAGAGCTGCGGGGAGGTATTGGGAGGTCCTAAACTTCCTAACGGTGCCATACAATCACATTCTGGTGCAACGAAGAGTCAGAATTAATGGAAACGAATCCTTAACTGACATAGACTAAGAATAACTAGCAAGATGTCCTATAGTTGTCTACGTGAGATGCGGTGGACCTGGATGCGACATTTAATGGGGGAAATAGGGGGAGGTCGGGTCTACAGAGTGTTGTTTACAGAAAATGGGACTAGGGAATGGGGGATTGGGGATAGTTGGGAAGTATTGAGGAAATAGGGGAATATTTACAAGCGGATATGGATGGATCCAAATCCCATATCCGCAACATTGCACCCTTCTCTACCTCGGGGCGTCCCGACCCGATAAATTTTTACCTACGTTAGTGTGGCACTCAGATGTAGTTCCCTCTACTATTAACTCAACCCTGAGTGCGACAGTTTTACAGATGTTCACAAATGAGTAAATATGTCCCCCTGCGACGTTGCACCCTTCTCCTAACAGAAACACACCCACAGGATAACCGAATCGCGGAAAGCATTCTCAAACTAAACATACAGCCGGTAGGGAGCATTATTTACACAAGACTGATATTTACACTACGATCCAGGACCTGTTCTTTGAGGAACACATGCAGATGTTATGCATAGAGAGAGCACGCATGCCAGCATCGATACACCAACCCACGAGTGCCCTGTGGCCCTACGGCCTTTAATAATGTGCAGAGCACCCCGTCCAAGCACCAAAAGCACCACCCCATACACACAGTCAGCACCATCCGGTGCACCAATAAAGTGTTCATAAAAATGCACAATTAAGTGTCCATGGTCACCGGTGGTGTCGCAGCCGGCCGATGTTCTGCCGCTGGTCTTGCCTTCATGGAGTGCACTTGGCCTTCTGGCTTCTTTAGAAATAAAGAAAGGCGCCAACCGCGTCCATTTCTAAATTGTGGCCGTCAGGGGGGCCAACTAAAAGTGGTTCACCTGTATGGCATAGGTGCCACGTTGTCCCAGAGGTCCATCCACGGGTGGTGCTTGCCCGCAAAAGAACTGCGGTCCATGGTGGGCAGCCACAAAAATTGCGGTCCATATGGTGTATCGATCCAGGCAGCAAGCAGCGGAAGTACAGGCCCACAACTGCGGAGCCAGCACCTCTCTCTCTCCTCTCTCTCTGCCCCAAAGCCAGATCCTCGGAGGTGGGAGACAAAAGAAGACAAGTGAGTAAGGTGGTAAGGGCGCAAAAGTGCACGCAATACTAGGTAATGCACACTAGGGGCACATGGGAACCAGGTGAGACAGGTACGTTCCTACCGTACGCCCTCCCCCCCCACCAGGTAACCTACATTGCCCCTCCCTTACCCCTTACTGTACCCACAAAACACAACACTACCCATAAACATCTACTTTACACATTAACAAACGTCCCTACTGTCTTCCCCGTTCCTCCCATAAACCAAATTCGTCTTCTCTCCCTCCTAACCAATCAAATTTGCCATTTCCAACTCTCATCAAAATTTGCCATCTCCAACTCAACATCAAAATTTGCCATCACCAATTCATCATCAGTCCCTCCTAAGGAGTGAGAGATGGAATCACCCCAATGTCTCCTCCACGTCGTGATGCGTCTCACAAATCCACACAGCAATTCTCCTTTCCTGCAACACAGAACAAAGGAACACAGGTGTGGAGTCATCATCATCACCTCAGGTAAGTGGCTGCGTATGGTGCGACAGGTTCATCAATCCTAACTATTTCCTAAATGACTTTAACAACTTTACATTACCCGGGGTCTTTCCCTGCCAATCCATTGGCCAACTTACACCATGGGTTCTAAAAACCAATTCCCATTGACCAAACTGTGGTGCTTCTCAATTTGGGGTCTCACTCCCCCGATTCATCTCCCGGTGCCCTTGCACAATTTCTGGGCTGTGACGTGTAGCTCTCCCAGCAGGTCTACCCACCTGTACACCTCCACCACTGTAGTTGCCACCCGAGCTTACCTGCTCCTTACCTAACCTATCTAATTTGGGAAGGCCCCTCCTGGCTCTGTCACCCCACTCGGTGCCCTCTGGCACTGGGCTACCCGGGTCCGTCCTCCGGATCCTCGGGCCCCATCCACAACTACCGGCTCCCAGAGCCCACCTGCGGCCTCACCTGGCCGACATCCTCACAGTGGTGGAGTGCCCAAACCAACTACACACACTAACAGGCTACACGCCCAGCCATTTCCACAACACTAATGCACCCATCCAAATACCATTCTTCCACCCGCACCACAGATGCCAATATCCAACCACAATTTACCTATACCCTCTACCTAACACTTACACTACCCGCCCCGGGTACTCGTGAAAGGGGTCCACTCTTCCCCCATCCACACCTTCGCACCATGCACACCACTCCGTACCACTTACTCCAACTCTCTCCACACCACTCATTCCAATACTCCATGTATTCCACACACCTGTACTTGCACACCTGTGCTCTCATACTTGGTGCCGCCTGCACCCTTCTCTCCCCCAAGCGCATTCGCGCTGATCCACAACACTCACTGCTCCACACACCTGTCCAGTTCTCACACAGCATCATCTCATCGAACTACTCCCCTCTGAAACTTGCGCTTCCCAGTCGTCCCTTTAAACTATTGCGCTCCCTCGTCATTATCATCCACTCTAATCTACCTGCGTCCCCTCTACAGGTATCCTTGTCACTAACTAACCTTAACGTTACCTAATGTCATCTTCGCTAGATCCCTACACACAATATCCTAACCCACCCGGGCTAGTTTCCACTGCCATACACCCCCTAATCTAGTGCTCCTTTGCCCCCCGTTTGTGAGGGATGACAGAGTTGCCATCCCACCACATCGGGCATCTCCCACTACCAATTTTGCACATCAAATTTCAACAAATCAAAAATTTGCCAATCACTACCCATCATCTGCCAATCATTACTGCCAATCCTTTGCCAATCATCAAATTTTGTTTTTCTAATTTCGGGGCCAAAACACTATCCTCGTCATTACAGTCTACTTACTAATGCCTCTCGGTGCGCCAATTAACTTCTAAAGCTCGGCTTCGTACAGCCAAGCCATGAATGCGGGTTGTTTGGTGCCAGCGGCTGGATACGTCCCGCATTCGGTGCAGGGAAGGAGGTTTACCCGGGCCGAGGTCCCACGCACCATCTCGGCACGGAGCCATCCCATGGCCCGATCTCGACCTGCCGGAATGCCTCAACAAAAAGTGGTCGCCATGACGACCCTTCCTATCGGGCTGCCAGCTCCGCCTAGTGGAGCACGGACGCGGCCGTTCAAAGCGAGGCCCAGCGTGGATCGCATACGGCGGTCCTTTCGAACCCGCCGTGGCTCGGATCCCCGCTGGTTCTCGCGGCACGCGAAGCCCGGCACGCACCGAGGGCCCGATTCGGCTACAAGTCGCTCTAACCGCTAACCCGGTTACCGTCGATGCCTCACCTGCATGCTTACACGCATACGCTACCCCTTTCTTGCTCATACATCCAGCCGTTTCCCTGCTCTTGGTCATTGCACCTTCTCTTACACACCCAGGTACACTCATTCCACTCACAGACTTGGTCACACACCTGACCACCGAACACCTTGGCACACATTCGTCGCTCGCACACCTCACCAACACCTCTTCGCGCCCCCTCCTCGGTCACCTCCTCTGTGACAATCACAGGTGTGCCCTCACTCGCACACCCAACCACGTGCCTCACTACCAATTCCAGCGTGCATTCCCACACACGCTCTACCATTCCAGGTGTGCTTCCTTTCTCACCTGTCACAACCAACTCACGCTCCGTGTCACTCTTACTACTCTCACCTCCACTCTTGACAGCGCACTCACCCTTACTCTCGACAGCGCACTCTTTCCTCATGCACCCGTCCGTTACACACCTTTCTCGCGCACACTCTCCCGTTACACCCTCTGTAACACTCACCACAGGTGTACACTCTTCCTTACTTTTGACAGCGCTCTCTTTCCCCATGCACCTGTCCGTCACACATCTTTCTCGCGCACACTCTCCCGTTACATCCTCTGTAACACTCACCACAGGCGTGCATTCTCCCTTTACATCCTCCGTAACACTCCTCACTACGCGCTTCCATGTGCTCCCTCGCACACGCGCTACGACCGACTCACTCTCGACAGCACCCTCACTCCTTGGCACGCATTTTTTCCTCACACACCCCAGAGTCGGACTTTCTCGCACACCTCCTTTTTCGCACACCAGACCTGTCGCACACTTCACCAACGGCCTCTCACGAACACCCGGGTCCATCTCGACCCCCAAGCTTATTAAATCACCTGGCGCATCATACGCACGACCATATTGGTCACCACTTACACCGGGTCCTCTTTCTCTTCGCTTCTCCTCCATCACCTGCGAATCCCTCATCCGGTTAATGAGCACATCATCACGATCCGAACACAGACTTTGGACCAATTCTTTTACCTCCTCTTTTATCTCTTTCTTATCCTCTCTCCGTCGCTTCTTAATTTCGCTCACCCTTTCTTCCACTTCTTCTAATTTCTGCTTCACCTCTTTTATTTCCCGGTGCGTCTCCTCAAGCTCGTCCTCTAAGGCCACCTTGACCGTTTCTATGTGCGTCCTCACCTGCCGGTCCTTAACCTCCATCACCTCTACCACCTTGTTCATTTTCCTCGTCAGGTCCTCGTGTACCGTCTGACACTCTTTTTTAATTACCCCTACGTCCTTTTTCATCTCCTTCTGTGTCGATTTTAAACCCTCTATTACCGCTGTGTTCTTCTTTACCTGGTCCCCCAACTCCTTTTGTCCCACTGTCAGTTGTTCTACTCCCAGCGTCAACTCCTCTATACCACCTTGCAATTTTACAGTCCCCTTTCTCACCTCCTTCTCCATGCGCTCCTTACAGTGCCTCACCTCCTCACGCACTCCTCCGACCTCCTCACTCACACCTCTTCTGATCTCTTCTCCCATCACTTGCATCTCCTGCCCAGATGCCACCCTCATCTGCTCCATTTCCTCCCTGTGAGCATCCAATTTAGTTTCTACCCCCATTCTGACCCCCTCTATCTGCTGCCCCAATTTTTTAACTTCCCTTTCCGCTTGGTCCCTCATGTCCCTCAATTTGCCTTCCATACTGTTTTCTAACCCCTCTAACCCATTTTTCACTCCCTCTATCTGATTCTCCTGGGCAGCCATTCTATTTTCCACCCCCATTAACCCATGTTTCACCCCTTCTATCCCATTGTCTAACCCCTCTAATTTCTTGTCTAATCCCTCACCGGTACCCCTCGCTTCGTCCCTCATTACCCACAATTGCTCACCCTGAGCATCCATCCGGTTCCCCATTACCCCCATTTGGCCCTCCAATCGCTCACCCTGAGCATCCATCCGGTTCCCCATTACCCCCATTTGGCCCTCCAATCGCTCACCCTGAGCATCCATCCCTTTGAAATTATCGTCTGTTTTTACCATAAAGGCCATCATCTGTTTCATAAACAGGTTCCAATTCATTGGCATCTCGGGTTCGGCTACCGCAACCATGTGCGCGGCTAAATTTGGTGCCGCAACAACCATGTGCGCGAGGACGCCATCTTGTGCGCCCGAAACCTCGTGCGCGAGGACGCCATTTTGCGAACCTGCCGCCCTCACTGCTTCGCTCTCCTCATGTCCCTCAATTTGGTCCTGGATCGACCCTGCCTCACTCTCCTCTACCGGAACCCAGCCGTCTTGATCTGCCATAGCGCGACTTTCAAAATTCGGGTTTTTATTTTAAAACAAAACAAATTTCACACTGCTTGTAATTTTGAGCGCGTTAAGCGCGCTTCGGGTCCAATCTCACTTCCTGACACCAATTGTTACGGACACGGCTAAAGATGTTGCTTGACCGAGCGGAATGGCCGCCGTGTTCGTACAGTTTATCCGATTACCCCTAACTCACCCGATTCCACTCGAACGTTGGCCAAATCGCGCTACGCTAAATCAATGATGGAAAGGACACAACGACTGGGATAAATGAAACGACGCAAGGGGGTACAGTTCTCAAGACCTCCGGAGGAGGATATAATTAGTGGTGGAGAAAAGGGGTAGATTACAAGGTAATGAGGTAAAGACACAGAAGAGATAGGCACTTAGACACAATCTTATCTATCCCAGACAGACCACAGACAAACGGAACAAGACTGACTTACACAGGGATTGATGGCAGGGAAGGACAGGCAGTCGATAGCACAAGGTGCACCTTGGCTCCGGGACAGGATAAAGCGCGGTCCAGTCCAGAGATGCGGGGAGGTGTCACAGCGCTCGGAGGTGGCGTCCTTCTCTCTCCAAGCTCAGCGCGCATCTGACGTCACCTCCCTCTTCCTGCGCATGCTCAGCGGGGAGTCACACGCCCTCGGCTCGTTGGCTCCGCCCCAGATGGGACCGGTCCGCCGCTTCTATTGGGTGCGGGGGTTACCGGGCTCCGCCCTTGACGAGGAGCTGACAGCGAGCCCCTACTTGGTAACCCCGTCGAGCACATGCTCGATGGCGGCTCGTTGGAAAGGCCTGGTGCACTCCCAACACCCCCTACCAACCAAGCCGGAGTGAGGACGCACACTCCCCGCGCCGCCGCCGTTGTTGTTGTTGTTGTTGCTGAACCGTGAGGAAGAGCTGCGGGGAGGTATTGGGAGGTCCTAAACTTCCTAACGGTGCCATACAATCACATTCTGGTGCAACGAAGAGTCAGAATTAATGGAAACGAATCCTTAACTGATATAGACTAAGAATAACTAGCAAGATGTCCTATAGTTGTCTACGTGAGATGCGGTGGACCTGGATGCGACATTTAATGGGGGAAATAGGGGGAGGTCGGGTCTACAGAGTGTTGTTTACAGAAAATGGGACTAGGGAATGGGGGATTGGGGATAGTTGGGAAGTATTGAGGAAATAGGGGAATATTTACAAGCGGATATGGATGGATCCAAATCCCATATCCGCAACAATATTTTTAAATCGTCCAAAATTATAATGGCAATTGAAAACCTCCTAAGTCACCTTTCCGTTTTCCTTCAACTTTGTTGAGATTGCCATTGATTGGACTTACATGTGGCTCCAATAAGGATTGCAATGTTTAAATGCATTTGTTTTAGTGCACAATGCCAACTGCCTACACTGCCTCAAGAAACAAATAAATGCAGCAGTAAACAGGCTCTTTATAAGCAGTGTGAACATAACAAACTATGTTACCAAACATTCTATGCCTTTTCCAATTTCTGGCGCTATGCCCAAGTCTCTGTGTATAGTAATCAATATTGAATCTTGAACAACACCCTCTTTGTATCCCCAGTCTCGATGTGCTTGGGCGATCTTTACTTCTTCATCCATTTCCAACAAGTAACAATACTAAATCAGTCCAAGGTGGACAAGAGTATATTTAAGTGGCTTTCAAAGGTGCTAATGCCAGTGGCATTGTTGTAGCACACAATGGCCGGTTGTATTTATGTGATCGAAAGAAAACCTTTCAACAACAAAGAATCCCACCTCAGATTTATCGAACACCAGCAAAAGTACCTGTCCCTAGTGATGGGAAAAGTTTAGGTTGATCTATCAATTTAAATTATTTCATGGACTTTTAAAAGGTTAATTGTGTTGCACTATTGTTTTCAATCAGCACCAAAGCTCTGAGCTGCTTATACACCTCAAAATGGTGGTGGAACATCAGGTGGCGGAGGTTCAATTTGTCTAAAAAGAGGTCAAAATATTCTGTTTGTGAAATAAAATTTGACATTAAAATTATTATAAAGGCGGAGAATATCAACTTGTGTATAATTAAATCGTTTTCTGTTCGCACGGCGTGCGCGGCCTGGTAACTTGAGGCTTCCGTCACCCCGTCGGTGTTTTATGTATTTAAGTTATTTCCTCCACTGTATTGCTTATTTCTTAGATTTTCTCTTCTCCCCCAAACTTCCCTGAACATCTACCCTTTGTCTAACGTTTTAAATAAAACGTAGCCGGGCTTGTAAAATATTATAAACCACATACACATATGATTAGCTTTTTAAACAATCGCTATTGCTGTTTATAACATTAAACAAAGAAATTTGGAGGAATCCAGACATCCTTGAGGTACGTTTTACTTACAGAACTGAGGGAAGATCTACTGTAATCTAGATTATACCCCACAAGGGTTGGGTACGTACCGTATTGTTGGAAGAGACGTAACGCCGATGATTTTGATATTTGATGGTAATTTTAACAATCGGTTTGTTTGTGTTTCACACTGAATGAAAAACGTCAAGGTAGAGCATGGCGATTGTGATATATGACAGGTTCGACGATATGTTTGGCATGAATGGCATATAAATCAAAATGGCGGTGTGTGGAGAGTCAACTGCCACACTGCCGTAATGACATCAGACGTAATCACATCACCCTGTCATGTCACCAGATCCTCAGCTCTGATTGGTATACGTTTGAGGGGACATACATACATACATACATACATACATACATACATACATACATACATATATATATATTATTTCCTTCTCTCCTCGCCCCGCCCCCTTTATCTCCTTTTCTTCCACCTCTTCCTTCCATCTCCAGCCGTAACTCGGCTTTCAAATCCTAGTTTCCTCCATCTCATTTAACCCTTTCGCCTTTCTCTGATCCACGCCCTCACTTCAGGGACTTTTCCCAGATTGTTTTTCACGGTTTTGTTTAAATATGTACACAAACATCGCAAGCTGGAACAATGACATGTTCCAAGTGTTTGACCAGCTTGCGATTTTTTTTCAGGTCTGCAGAGAGTGAAGAGCCTACTGCCTGCCGATCTGAGGAATAAGAGATGGAGTGGCAATAGGTGGAGTCATCAGAAAAAAGATAATGATTTTCCAGAGAGTCGGAGAGATCATTGATGAAGATTAGAAAAATCACAGGGCCCAGAACACTGCCTTGGGGAACTCCAGCCTGGACAGGATGAGGAGATGAGAGAATTCCATTGAGAGCCACAGGTTAACTACAACAGGAGAGGAAATCCACGAGTCATTCAGAATGGAGATTGCCATGGAGAGATTGCCATCTCCATAAGAGGAGATTTTGATGAGCAGGGCGGGGTGCCAGACTGTATTGAATGCACCAGATATGTCAAGGGAGACGAATCTGATCTTCTTTTTGGCATTGAGGATCTCCACCCATTGTTGAGACAGCATAAGCAGCATGTCCAGAGTAGAATGACCTGGTTTGAATCCAAATTGATGATCCGAGATCAAACTATTGGAGAAGAGGAAGGATTTAATATCAGAAGTGATGATGGATTCCATGACCTTGCTGATTATTGGGAGCAGGCTGATTGGTCTGTAGTTGAAAGGATCTGTTTTTGCACCTTTTTGTGTAAAGCGGTAATGTTGGCTGATTTCCAAGCAAATGGCAGATGACAAAGGAGAGGGTGAATAGAACAGAGGGTGTGATAGAGCAGCAGAGCAGGTTTTTAGGACACGTAGGCTGATGCCGACTGGTCCGGTTGCAGATTTGGCTGAAGGCTAAAGCAAAGGCTAAAACCAACTGGGGGCACCAACAACGGAGTTGAAGGGCAAATTAGAGAGCGACTTTTTTTTGTATACAAGATCGAGGCTCATGTAAGAGCTAGCACATTAATCACACATTAGCAAATAATACACAAAAAACATAATCGGACACAAAACAATAAAGGGAGGGGGAGATAAGATTGGGAGAGAGAGGGAAGCACACAAGCACAACAGTAGAGATCAGGGACATCGGGAGATCTGTGGAAGGGAGAGGACTGGAAGGGGGGGTTGCGGGGAGGGGGAGGGAAGGGGTACACGGTTTAAAACAAAGTGCATGAGAAAGAGCAACAAATTGACACTACTAGGAATCTCAGGAATGAAGTTGGAGATTGAAAGAGGTGGATCTGGGGTGTATTAATGGGGGTAGAAAAGATCAAGGTTTTGGATGGGGGAAGATGAGACATTTTTTATTTTTTTTGGTATACAGAATCGAGGCTCATTTAAGAGCTAACACATTGAACATGAAAACATGCACATACACATAAAACATACAATGAAGGGAGCGGGAGACAAGAGGGGGAGAGAGGAACGCACACAAGCACAACAACAGAAGAGGACAAGGATGTCGGTAGATGAAGGAAGGGGGAGGGCTGGGGGACGAGGTAGGGGTACATGGTATACAGCAAATGAACACTTATAGGAATTTCAGGAAAGAAGTTGGGGATTTAAAGAGGTGGATTTGGGGTGTTTTAATTGGGGTAGAAAAGATCAAGGTTTTGGAATGGGGAAGATAAGAAATGTTGGTGAACAGCTGTTTTAAAGACCTGGAGGAAGGAGAGGGATTGAAGACAGTGTGGGAGTTTGTTCCAGATGTGGGGGAAAAGAGGAATGAAGGAGTGAAGGTGAGCAGAGAGTCTTGATTTTGGCAGTTTCACCAGAAGAAGGTTGCTGGCAGATCTTGTGCGTCCTGCAGGAATATTTTGGGGACAGAGCACAGACAGAACAGGGGATGCTAGGGCGAAGAGGAGTCAGTAGGAGACAGAAAGACCACCAACCTGCCTGCGGTGAGTGAGTGAACGGCCCTCGGAGTTAGCTTCATCGCGGGAGATTCCAATGATTCTGAAAGTTTTGGTTTCAACCGCGTGAAGCCGAGCTCGGTGTGAGGCAGGAGCACCAGCCCAGAGGGGAGAGCAGTATTCCATTGAGCTGCGGATGAAAGCTTTGTATGTGGTGAGGAGCTCAGAAGTGCCCAGAAAGGACTTTGCACGATGGAGGATGCCGAGTCAGTGACTGGCTTTGGAGGCCAGATTGGAAATGTGGTTTTCCCAGGAAAGATAATGGCAGATGATGAGACCCAAAAGCTTTAGTGACAGAACTTCCTGGAGAGGATTGTCTAAATGGGAGGGTTGTCCAGACGGTCTTTTTGGAGAGACATCGAGAGAGTGTGAGATTTGTCAGGATTTGAAAGACATGTTCCACTTGTTTGACCAGTCTGTGATTTTGTCCAGGTCTTCAGAGAGTGAGGAGGCTGCAGACTGCCGATCTGAGGGTTGGGATATGGAGCGGCAGAGAGTGTAGTCATCAGCAAAGAAATAGAGAGGATTTTCCACCTGATAGATAGAGAGGACTTGGACAAACAATGGGTGTGGGAAGGTATGGGGTGGATAGGATAGACATAGAAGGAAACTTTTATCCCTCTCCTCTCTCTGTCCCTTCTCCCTCCCTCCTCCTCCCGCCCAACCTATTTATTTTTCTTTTGTTTTGCTTTATCCTAAACTTTTTCTAAACTTCCCTTAGCCCTTTAGCTAGAGTGGCTTTATGCCTTGTTCGGGGAGATTTCCATTCGTAAAATCAAGTCCATTGAATATTAAATTTAAATTTATTTTGGACCTCTGAAGTTTATTTGTAATGTTATTTTAGGTCACAACGCTAGATTGAAGTTACAATTTAATTAAATAGCTCCTTTGCGTTGCAACGTTTGTTCAAAGACTTTCAGTATAGGCTACTGTTATTAACAACCCTGACATGGTTTGTTTAATTTTAACAATCCTCAGGTCGTCTCTTAACACACAGTTAAATTGCATGTTGTACTTATACATTTAAAATGTATCACTTTTTGTATCATGCTCTTCTGCTGGTTGAATGTTGAGCTTTGCCTGCGCGCGGAGCTTTTCAAATGCAGCACAGGAAGCGGCTGCTGTAAATGGGAGACAGACAAAGGCACGGACAGACATCACAGTTCTCATTATGTCATACATCGTCTGCCCACTTGCTCAACTCGTAGCCTTGTGTTTGCCAAATCAACAGCTTATTTTTTATGTCCAAAGCATTCCCATAAGTTTTCGTTTATAATTGCATTAAATTGGGCTGTGCTTTATTTGATGGCTTTTGTGTGCACAAAATTATTCATTTTGTAATTTAAGCATTGTTTTATCCACTTACTCTAATTGCACACAGTGACTAAATACTCAGATTATACTTATCTGTACGTGTTTATTCATCCAATCAGATAATTACGAGATGTTTTCCTATGATTGCTTTTCATTGGATGTTCATCAATATTTCTTAACCATTGACAATTATGTGATCAAACTTCCTGTAACCATTAGTTTTAATTTTGAAATATAATGCAAGAAAAGTTTTTAAAGCTTCATTTTATAGCTGTAGTTTGGTTATCAGGCTATATGGGAAGTGTTTGTTTTGTATTTCTTTCCAGCCATAGACGCTTACTTGAATATTTAAACAAACATATGATGAAAAGTTTATGTGCCGGTGGCTTAAGACAGCAAGCATATATCACACACAAAAACAAGCAAGCTTGGTAGAAAGGTAAAGAACAATTGTTTATAATGGTCAGTGTGGGGATCAATACGAGATGGTGGCCTGCTACCACATTTAAGGTCTGACAATATAAGTGAGATTGGATGCACAACCAGAGGCAATTCTACAAGCAATAAAAATGAAAGCAATGGATTGAATGGTGGGGTGACTCGGACTTTGGAAGGCTGCCATAAGCAGTTTGGAAGATGAAAGCAAGTGACCTGTTCAGGCAAGAGAGTGGACTATAGTGGAGAGGGAAGGGATAGAAGACCAGATGTGAGGATGTCAAAAAAAGGATTGAGATGCCATCAACCTTCTTGTGTATGGGAACAGACAGAAGAGAAAAGACCATTATCTCACTGAGGTCATGGACTGCAACTCTGCAAGCTGGGTATAAATCGCAGAAAGCCACTAAGAGTGGATGAAGGTTTCCCTGGATGGCACTGAGAGAGTGAAAGTTTCTTTGGATGCCACTGTGAGATTGCCCTACAGTCATGTGAAAAAGTAAGTACACCCCATGTAAAGTTTTGACTTTTTCAACCTATTTCAACATACAGCTATTTGATCTTCATTTCAACAATATTGAAAGATAAAGGTGATATAATATAACAAATATCATGAAACATTTACATTTTGTAGTCCATTATATAATTTAAATAAACATAAATGCAAATTTCGCATGTGGAAAAAGTAAGTACACCCCTACATTTATCACTACTTCAAACACCTAAAATTAGAATAAGGTGCACCAGCTCAGGTGCAAATGATTAGAACATCGTTAAAGAGGATCTTGGAGGAACCTGTCTTATTTAAACCTCAGACATTTCGTTTGGTTTGCTCTTTATTGTTGAAGTGTGCGGCGTCACCATGCCTAGATCAAAAGAGCTCTCTGAGGCCTTCAGAAATAAGGTTATAGATGCCTATGAGTCTGGGAAGGGATTTAAAAAGATCTCCAAAGAATTTGAAATCAACCATTCGACTGTCCGGAAGATCATCTACAAGTGGAGAAGATTCCAAACAACTGCCAACTTGTTCAGGCCAGGCCGCCCCAGCAAGTTCAGCCCGAAAGCAGACCGAAAGATGCTAAAAGAAGTCTCCAAGAACCCCAGAATGTCATCACGGGACCTACAGGTAGCTCTTGCCACTGTTGATGTCAAAGTGCACGAGTCTATCATTAGAAAGAGGCTGCACAAATTTGATCTACATGGGAGGTGTGCCAGGAGGAAACCTTTGCTGTCCAGAAAGAACATCAGGGCAAGACTAAAGTTTGCCAATGAACACCGAGGCAAAGACCAGCACTTCTGGAACAATGTGCTCTGAACAGATGAGTCAATGGTAGAGCTATTTGGCCACAGTACCAGAAGACATGTTTGGTGAAAACCAAAGACAGCATTTGACCACAAGAACCTGATACCAACTGTAAAGCATGGTGGTGGAAATATCATGGTTTGGGGCAGCTTTGCTGCATCAGGGCCTGGGCAGCTCACCATCATAGAATCCACTATGAATTCTTCATTGTACCAGAGGGTGCTTGAGGATAATGTGAGGTCATCTGTCGAAAAGTTGAAGCTCAACTGAAGGTGGACCTTGCAACATGACAATGACCCCAAACATACCAGTAAATCCACCAAGGAATGGCTGAAAAGAAAGAAATGGAGGGTTCTGGAATGGCCAAGTCAAGCCCGGATCTAAATCCCATCGAGATGTTGTGGGGGGAATTGAAACGAGCTGTGCATGCAAGAAACCCCTCAAACATCGCACAGCTGAAATAATTCTGCATGGAGGAGTGGGCAAAAATTTCTCCCAGTCGATGTCAGAGACTGGTAGACAGTTATAAGAAACGCCGACTTGAGGTTGTTTCTGCCAAAGGGGGCAATACCACCTTTTAGAGCCAAGGGTGTACTTACTTTTTCCACATGTGAAATTTGCATTTATGTTTATTTAAATTATGCAATGGACTACAAAATGTAAATTTTTCATGATATTTGTTATGTTATATCACCTTTATCTATCAATATTGTTGAAATGAAGATCAAATAGCTGTATGTTGAAATATGTTGAAAAAGTCAAAACTTTACATGGGGTGTACTTACTTTTTCACGTGACTGTATGTAGCCCTGAGGGAAGGTATCTGGGTCAAGAGCTGCATTTCTATGCAAGTCAAAGAATTATATCCAGTAATGATAAATCATGACGAAAACTCACTCGTGGTAACAGTTTAGGCATTTGGATAAAGAGAAATTTCCTGAATTACATCTGCCACCGAAGGTCTGTCTGTCTGTCTGTCTGTCTGTGTATTTGTCTGTTTGTGAACAGGATATCTCAAAAAGTTGTGGATTGATTCGGATGAAACCTGGTGGACAGGTTGGGTGTGTGACAAGTAAGAATTGATTCAATTTCGGTGAAGATTCGAATCCGGATCCTGATCAGAGAATTTTTTTCATGTGGTTCCTCACCGTTGAGTGACAGGGCTAAAACCGATATACAGCGCGATATCTCAAAAAGTTCTGGACAGATTCGGACGAAACTTGGTGGACAGATTGGGTGTGTAACAAGGACGAATCGAATCGATTTTGGTGAAATCAAATTACAGATACGGATACAGCATTTTTTAAATTCTTCAGTGATTCTTCACCATCGAGTGATGGAGTCAAAAACGATCTATAACATGATATTTCAAAAATTTGTGGATGAGTCATGACTAAACTTGGTGGCTGAGTTGGGTATGTGACAAGAACAAGCCGATTAGATTTTGGTTCATGTCCGAATCCAAATCCAGCCTATCAGTGGGTACAAAACGTAAACTGTTCAGCCTGGCGGAGGCATGCGCTCTAACGAGTGCCGTTCTAGTTCTTTGTGATTATGAACTCCATTACACTGCATTAAAAGGGAAACATATAGTTGACTGGTTCAAGTGCTGATGCCTCTCTGAAAGACTAACTTGATGACGTAGTTTTGGACAATGTGCAGTTGTATTAAGAGCAGAATTTTGGACTGATGATGGCCTCATGGTGAGAGCACTGGACGCTTCCCTGAGGATTTGTTGAAATTAATCTGAAGATTCTAATTTTTATTTCTAAGCTTCTGGAGGTTGATCTGGTTTTAGAAGAATAGCCATGTCACTCTACGATTTTGTGTAAAGTCCAGCTAGTTCATTAATGACCTTCAAGCAGGGGACAAGCCCTTTCCCCACTTGGTTTCTTCCATGTGTTGCAACAAGCCACACATCTAAATATCTCTAAAGCTCAGTTGACTTTTTGCTCCACCAAATAACAGCGAAACGCAGTTGAGTAAAAGGGTGAAAATTCTACAGATGCTGTGATAAATACCTACCTCTGTGGGTTTGAATGTTTGAAAGAGAATAGACGTCTGGATAAATTTCTGAATTAAATTTAAATCCCGATTTATATATATATATAAATGCGAGTTGTCTGTGTGTGTCCGCGTTTTATTCAGAGATGGCTGAACGGATCTTCATCAAACTTTCAGAGGTTCATCAGTGAGTGCCTGGGAGTGTTTTAGGCAAAAAAATTAGTAATAATTGAAAAAAAAAAGTTCGTTTTTTGGAGTTAAAAAAAATAAAAAATAAATCGCTCGATAGTGCCGAAGCCTTTTTAAATGAATGACAGTTATACAAAAGTACACATTCGCATAAATAAATACAAAACAATTACCAGACATTTGAATACAAATAAATCAAACAATGCCGGAAGTGTACGAATTTGGTAGTATGGCTTCTTCTTCCTGATTGGCATCACACTTAACTCAGAAACGTGAGCCACATTCACTCAGAAACGTGAGCCACTCCCCTTCCTCTCCTGCCTCCCCCCTCCCCTCCCCTTCCCCCTCCCCCCACTCTACCCACCCTTCCCCCCTCCTTCACCCCTCCTTCCCCCCTCCTTCCCCCCTCACCCCTCCCCCCACTCTACCCTCCTCCTTCCCCCCTCCCGCCTCCCCCCTCCCCTTCCCCGCCTCCCCTTCCCCGCCTCCCCCCTCCCCTTGAAGATATAAATTCTCCGTAAAAGAGCTTCCACTTCTGACTGCTCCCCTTCCCTCCCCCTCCCCTCCCCTTCCCACCCCTCCTCCCCTCCCCTTCCTCCTCCCCTTCCCCTCCCCTCCCCTCCCCTCCCCTCCCCTCCCCTCGTTCCCCTCCCGTCCCCCTGCCCCCCCCGTTCCGCCCCCCCCCCCCCCCCGCCCGGCAACGCCGGGTACTTCTGCTAGTTGTGGATAACTCTGAATGCCCTGAGGATAAATTGGGGGTGGGCACTAAAGTTCTGCCCAGAGGCAGTGCTCCCCAAAAATCTCCTCAAAATGAAAGAAAATAAAAGCTGTTAAACCGTTCAAATTTATTTGGTGGAAAGTTCATAGCAGCAAGGTGTGATAATGGCAGAGTGTCTACAGGTAGGTATATGAGCCTCTTTATTTGGTGCATAATGTTTGGAGCGTTGTCTCTGATTCTGGGAGGTCGGAGGTTCAAATCGTAGCCGAATCATGCTAAACTCTCCAGAAATGGCACGTGCTGCTTCTTTACTTTAGATGGTTAGTTTGGGGATCAGTCAGTGAGAAAGAATAGTACAGATCATGGATAAATGTACAAGGATGACATCCATGGGGTGGAGGAAATTCCTACTTGATTCCAACACTGAGTGCAAAGAGAAAAGTGAGGTCATAAATATGACCTCGCCAGGACCCAGAGTGGTTTAGGAAGTGATGTCACTTCCCCTAATCTCTTTGGCTGTGTTTGTGTGAAAAGCCAAATCTGGTTTTGTCCCATTATCTGTCTAAAATAATCGGTTTGGTCTTGTCTCCTAACCAACTCATCCCCCAAGTTTTGTCATAACCTGTCCACAACTTTTTGAAATATCATGCTACACATCGTTTTTGGTTCTATATCACAATGGAGAATTATCATTTAATAATTTAAAAAGTATCGTATCCAGATCCATATTCAGATATTCACCAAAATCGAATAAATTCGTCCTTAATTGTCACATAACAGAATCTGTCCACCAGGTTTTTGAGATACCATGTTATATTGTAGCGGTTACCGCTGGATGTACATAATCGCCTTGCACCGGCCAGAACACGGCCAGACGCGCCTCTCCCGGGCATGCCCGGACTCACTGTTCCCGGGCACGCCCGAACCTCCCGGGCACGCCCGGTCTCGTCTTTCCCGGGCATGCCCGCTCTCGCCTTTCCAGGGCTCGCCCAGAGCGTCCGGGCATGCCCGCTATCGCCTTTCCAGGGCTCGCCCAGAGCGTCCGGCATGCCCGCTATCGCCTTTCCAGGGCACGCCCAGAGCGTCCGGGCATGCCCGCTATCGCCTTTTCCAGGGCTCGCCCAGAGCGTTCCGGGCAATGCCCGCTATCGCCTTTCCAGTGCTCGCCCAGAGCGCCCGGGCACGCCCAGCCTCGACTTGCCAGGCCGCAGCCAAACATGCCCGGGCAGGTCCAGACTCGCCTTTCCAAGGCTCGCCCTTGATACCCGGGCATGCCCGGTATAGCTTTTGCCGGGCAAACTTCCCGACATAAATGTGTATATATATTGTTGCCCGAAAAACGGGCTTGTCGGAATACCTGAGCTGTTTTGTTTCAATAAAGCAACTCGGACGAATTCCGTCTTTGGTCGCGTCAATTCTTTCGACTCGCGTTGGAGCGCAGTTCCTTCATTGGTGACCTACCGACATGGATACGGCAGTGACGCTTAAACTGCCTACCTTCTGGAGACTCACGCGGCTGTTTGGTTCGCCCAGGCGGACTCCCAGTTCGCCCTGCGAAGCATCACCGCGGCAGGTCCACCGCCACACCCAGGCCCCGCTGGCACCTTTCGCCGTGCCTGAACGGCGTTTCGACCACGTCCACGTGGACCTGGTGGGTCCCCTGCCCCCCTCGCGGGGGTTCACCCACCTGCTCACCATGGTGGACAGGACCACCAGGTGGCCGGAGGCCGTGCCCCTCACCTCCACCACCACCGCCGACGTGGCGCAGGCGTTCATCGCCACCTGGGTCGCGCGCTTCGGCGCACCAGCGGACATCTCATCCGAGCGCGGCCCACAGTTCACGTCTGAGCTTTGGGGCGTGGTCGACCGTTCGTTGGGGGTCACGCTGCACCGCACCACGGCCTACCACCCCCAAGCCAATGGGTTGTGCGAGCGGTTTCACCGCTCCATGAAGGCCGCACTCATGGCCGGCCTTCAGGACGACGGTTGGGCCGACCGGCTGCCGTGGGTCCTTTTGGGCCTTCGCACGGCCCCCAAGGAAGACCTCCAGGCGTCCGCCGCCGAGCTCGTCTACGGCCAGCCACTCCGCGTCCCGGGCGAATTCGTGCCTGACGCTACCAGTTCCTGGTCCGCCGCTCGCCAGCGCTCGGACCTCCAGGAGGCCGCCCGACGATTTGCCCCCGTGCCGACGTCCCGCCACGGTGGCCCCCAGTCCTACGTCCCCCCGGCGCTTCGCACAGCGGAGTACGTCTTTGTGCGTCATGACGCGCACCGGGGGCCACTCCGGCCGCCGTACGACGGGCCCTTCCGGGTCCTGCGACGGGGCGACAAGTCTTTCATCGTCGACTTCGGCGGCCGGCCGGACCGGATTTCTGTGGACCGCCTCAAACCGGCGCACATGGACGTCGACCGACCACCACGGTTGGCCCTTCCTCCGCGGCGAGGCCGCCCCCCGTCCACAGTTCCCCCCGCTCGACCACCCACCACCACGTCAGACCCCTCCCACGACCCTCCAGGGGGTCGCTTCGGTCGGGTCATCTGGACCCCCCTTAAATTGACCCTGCCGGTGCAGGTCGATTCTGGAGGGGCGTGTGTAGCGGTTACCGCTGGATGTACATAATCGCCTCTGCACCGGCCAGAACACGGCCAGACGCGCCTCTCCCGGGCATGCCCGGACTCACTGTTCCCGGGCACGCCCGAACCTCCCGGGCACGCCCGGACTCACTGTTCCCGGGCACGCCCGAAACCTCCCGGGCACGCCCGGTCTCGTCTTTCCCGGGCATGCCCGCTCTCGCCTTTCCAGGGCTCGCCCAGAGCGTCCGGGCATGCCCGCTATCGCCTTTCCAGGGCTCGCCCAGAGCGTCCGGGCATGCCCGCTATCGCCTTTCCAGGGCACGCCCAGAGCGTCACGGGCATGCCCGCGATCGCCTTTCCAGGGCTCGCCCAGAGCGTCCGGGCATGCCCGCTATCGCCTTTCCAGTGCTCGCCCAGAGCGCCCGGGCACGCCCAGCCTCGACTTGCCAGGCCGCAGCCAAACACGCCCGGGCAGGTCCAGACTCGCCTTTCCAAGGCTCGCCCTTGATACCCGGGCATGCCCGGTATAGCTTTTGCCGGGCAAACTTCCCGACATAAATGTGTGTATATATATTGTTGCCCGAAAAACGGAGCTTGTCGGAATACCTGAGCTGTTTTGTTTCAATAAAGCAACTCGGACGAATTCCGTCTTTGGTCGCCTCAATTCTTTCGACTCGCGTTGGAGCGCAGTTCCTTCAATATATCGTTTTTTGCTCTATTCTCCCTATGGTAAAGAATCACGAAGAAATTTCTCAGATCCAGATCTGGATCAGGATGTTCACCAAAATCTAATCATTTCTTCCTTGTCACATACCCAACCTCTCCACCAAATTTCGTCGAATCCAATCACAACACAATCACAAATCCAGGAGAGAGGAAAAGGAGAGAGGAAAAGGGAGGGAAAGGAGAGAGGGAAGGGAGAGAGAGGAAGAGGTGGGAGGAAGAGGTGGGAGGAAGAGGTGGGAGGAACAGGAGGGAGGAAAAGGAGAGAGGAAAAGGTGGGAGGAAGAGGTGGGAGGAAGAGGTGGGAGGAAGAGGAGGGAGGAACAGGAGGGGGGAAAGGAGAGAGGAAAAGGTGGGAGGAAGAGGTGGGAAGAAAAGGTGGGAGGAACAGGAGGGAGGAACAGGAGGGGGGAAAGGAGAGAGGGAAAGGAGAGAGGAAGAGGTGGGAGGAAGAGGAGGGAGGAACAGGAGGGGGGAAAGGAGAGAGGAAAAGGTGGGAGGAAGAGGTGGGAGGGAAGAGGTGGGAAGAAAAGGTGGGAGGAACAGGAGGAAGGATCAGGAGGGGGGAAAGGAGAGAGGGAAAGGAGAGTGGAAGAGGAGGGAGGAAAATGAGAGGGAAAGGAGAGAGGAAAAGGAGGGAGGGAAGGGAAAGGAGGAAAAGGAGAGAGGAAAAGGAGGGAGGGAAAGGAGAGGGGGAAAGGAGGGAGGAAAGGAGAGAGGAAAAAGGAGAGGGGAAAGGAGGGAGGAAAAGGAGAGGGGGAAAGGAGGGAGGAAAGGAGAGAGGAAAAGGAGAGCGGGAAAGGAGAGAGGAAAAGAAGAGGGGGGAAGGAGGGAGGAAAGGAGAGGAAAAGGAGAGGGGGAAATGGAGGGAGGAAAGGAGAGAGGAAAAGGAGAGGGGGAAAGGAGGGAGGAAATGAGAGCGAGAAAGAGAAATGACGTTGTGCAGATTGAGGGTAACGGATTTTTGCGTTTGAAGAGAAATGGCCAAACAATCTTTAAACAAGCTAAACTGTGTGACATCAGTTGCTCTCACTGTAAGCTATAAATATAACTTTGGTGTTGGACTTGCTGTCTCAGCCTATCTGATGATTATCTGACATGACATATTTCAGATTATCTCCTATTTCAGATGTGAATTTCAATTGTTTTTTTAAATCGAGAAACAATTTGAAGAAACGACAGATCCTTAAGCATCTAAAAACAATCGTTCTTCTTGAGGTTGTCATGCTTTTCTTTTGCCATATTTTGTCATTCATGTTTCTCACAGACCACGACACCCACAAACTTTATTAATCACAGGATTATTCCAAGCCAGACATAATGTATATCCTTCATTGAACCTGATTGCTCAAATATTTGATATACGTGGTCCTATGATAACAACATCACCTTTTTATCCTTTATCAACCCGATTCTCATGAGCATCGATTTTGTATTCTTTGTGGATGTACTATGTATGTACTATGTATGTACTATGTATGTGTAAATACATATATACACATATATATATATATATATATATATATATATATATATATATATATACTAGCTTGGCTCGGCTCGCCGCGCTCGCCTCACCTAGCGTCGATACTGAGGAACGGGCTTATTTTAGCTGAGGCTAATGACTGTACCTGAGTTGCTGTGTTGTCATGATTGACACCAATCATAATACAAACAATTACTTTGCACAAATGTATTTGTTGTGTTTGTGATTTTACATTTTAATAGGCAATTTAGGTTGAAGATTCAGGTTGAATGTTTTTTTTTCAAGAAAGAACCCCTCCGCACACACATAGGGGAGGGGTAGGTGCAGACTGGAAGTTTGGGACGATTACACCTCACCACCAAGTAATTCAAAACACCTCACCACCAAGTAATTCAAAACACCTCACCACCAAGTAATTTAAAACACCTCACCACCACGTAATTCAAAACACCTCACCACCAAGTAATTCAAAACACCTCACCACCAAGTAATTCAAAACACCTCACCACCAAGTAATTCAAAACACCTCACCACCAAGTAATTCAAAACACCTCACCACCAAGTAATTCAAAACACCTCACCACCAAGTAATTCAAAACACCTCACCACCAAGTAATTCAAAACACCTCACCACCAAGTAATTCAAAACACCTCACCACCAAGTAATTCAAAACACCTCACCACCAAGTAATTCAAAACACCGCACCACCAAGTAATTCAAAACACCTCACCACCACGTAATTCAAAACACTTCACCACCAAGTAATTCAAAACACCTCACCACCACGTAATTCAAAACACCTCACCACCACGTAATTCAAAACACCTCACCACCAAGTAATTCAAAACACCTCACCACCAAGTAATTCAAAACACCTCACCACCAAGTAATTCAAAACACCTCACCACCACGTAATTCAAAACACCTCACAACCAAGTAATTCAAAACACCTCACCACCACGTAATTCAAAACACTTCACCACCACGTAATTCAAAACACTTCACCACCAAGTAATTCAAAACACCTCACCACCACGTAATTCAAAACACCTCACCACCAAGTAATTCAAAACACCTCACCACCACATAATTCAAAACACCTCACCACCACGTAATTCAAAACACCTCACCACCACGTAATTCAAAACACCTCACCACCACGTAATTCAAAACACCTCACCACCACGTAATTCAAAACACCTCACCACCACGTAATTCAAAACACCTCACCACCACGTAATTCAAAACACCTCACCACCACGTAATTCAAAACACCTCACCACCACGTAATTCAAAACACCTCACCACCACGTAATTCAAAACACCTCACCACCAAGTAATTCAAAACACCTCACCACCACGTAATTCAAAACACCTCACCACCACATAATTAAAAACACCTCACCACCACGTAATTCAAAACACCTCACCACCACGTAATTCAAAACACCTCACCACCAAGTAATTCAAAACACCTCACCACCACGTAATTCAAAACACCTCACCACCACGTAATTCAAAACACCTCACCACCACGTAATTCAAAACACCTCACCACCAAGTAATTTAAAACACCTCACCACCACGTAATTCAAAACACCTCACCACCACGTAATTCAAAACACCTCACCACCAAGTAATTCAAAACACCGCACCACCACGTAATTCAAAACACCTCACCACCACGTAATTCAAAATACCTCACCACCAAGTAATTCGAAACACCTCACCACCAAGTAATTTAAAACACCTCACCACCATAAAACACATAATAAAAACACCTCACCACCACGAAATTGAAAACACCTCACCACCACGTAATTCAAAACACCTCACCACCACGTAATTCAAAACACCTCACCACCACGTAATTCAAAACACCTCACCACCAAGTAATTCAAAACACCTCACCACCACGTAATTCAAAACACCTTGCCACCACGTAATTCAAAACACCTCACCACCAAGTAATTCAAAACACCGCACCACCACGGAATTCAAAACACCTCACCACCATGTAATTCAAAATACCTCACCAACAAGTAATTCGAAACACCTCACCACCAAGTAATTCAAAACACCTCACCACCATAAAACACATAATAAAAACACCTCACCACCACGAAATTAAAAACACCTCAACACCACGAAATTGAAAATACCTCACAGCCATCAAGCACATAATAAAAACACCTCACAGCCATAAAACACGTAATAAAAACACCTCACCACAACGAAATTAAAAACACCTCACAGCCATAAAACACGTAATAAAAACACCTCACAGCCATAAAGCACGTAATAAAAACACCTCACAGCCATAAAACACGTAATAAAAACACCTCACCACCACGAAAATAAAAACACCTCAGCCATAAAACACGTAATAAAACACCTCACAGCCATAAAACACGTAATAAAAACACCTCACCACCACAAAATTAAAAACGCCTCACAGCCATAAAACACGTAATAAAAACACCTCACAGCCATAAAACACGGCATAAAAACACCTCACAGCTATAAAACACGTAATAAAAACACCTCACAGCCACGAAATTAAAAACACCTCACCACCACATCATTTAAAAACACCTCACCACCAAGTAATTCAAAACACCTCACCACCACATAATTCAAAACACCTCATCACCAACTAATTCAAAACACCTCACCACCACCTAATTAAAAACACTTCACCACCACGTAATTATAAATACCTCACCACCACGTAATTTAAAACACCTCACCACCATGTGATTTAAAAACACCTCACCACCATGTGATATTAAAACACCTCACCACCACGTCATTTAAAAACACCTCACCACCACATAATTCAAAATACCTCACCACCACGTGATTCAAAACCACCACAATGTTATTAGAAACACTTCACAACCACGGAAACAAAAGTTTGAGGGAGTCGTTAAGTGACAACACAGACACTGCCCAGATGTGTAGATATCTATCTATAATTCCAGTAATCTCTGTACGTTTGTACGTTTGTACGTTTGTCTGTCTGTGACCGCTGTTTCTCGACAACCACGGGTCCGATATACTTTTAACTTGCCAGGTATATTGCTGGGGACCCGAGGATGTGCCTTTTCAAGGTTTCATATTAATCGGACAATTACTTACCGAGCTATGTCCAAAAAACGATTCAACCAATCAGAGAGCAGCGAACGATCGCGTGTGCCGGCGTTGCGAATGGACCAAACCATTCCATGTAAATAGAGAGGGGGGTTCTGTGGTCGTTGCGAATGGACGAAACCATTTCATGTAAATAGAGGGGGGGGGGATTGTCACTGTACTCGCAAGCCGTTCGCCGTTCGCTTTGGCGTTGCGAATGGACCAAACCATTTCATGTAAATAGAGGGGGGGGATATAATTTTAGATAGATATATAGTACGGGCATATATATAGTACGGGCATGCCCTAGTCTATCTATAATTCCAGTAATCTCTGTCTGTACGTTTGTACGTTTGTCTGTCTGTGACCGCTGTTTCTCGACAACCACGGGTCCGATATACTTTTAACTTGCCAGGTATATTGCTGGGGACCCGAGGATGTGCCTTTTCAAGGTTTCATATTAATCGGACAATTACTTACCGAGCTATGTCCAAAAAACGATTCAACCAATCAGAGAGCAGCGAACGATCGCGTGTGCCGAACGTGGAGGACACACTCTGCCTCGGATGGCACATTTGAGAGCGTATTCATTTATTTCACGTTTGCAAACTATGTTGGCGTTAAACTACGTTTTAAAACTAATAAAAACGAATTTGCGATTCATTCGCTTTCCTGCGCGTTTGTGCACGCGATGGCGATTTCTTTACCAAACTCCGGAAGCCGTTCGCTTTGGACCAAACCATTGCATGTAAATAGAGGGGGGGGGTTCTGTGGTCGTTGCGAATGGACCAAACCATTCATGTAAATAGAGGGGGGGGATTGTCACTGTACTCGCAAGCCGTTCGCCGTTCGCTTTGGCGTTGCGAATGGACCAACCCATTTCATGTAAATAGAGGGGGGGGATATAATTTTAGATAGATATATAGTACGGGCATATATATAGTACGGGCATGCCCTATATAGATAAATGACTGTACCCGAGTTGCCGTTTTGTCATGGTTTAAACCAATCATAATTCAAACAATTATTTTGCACAAATGTATTTGTAATATACGTGATATCACATTTTATAAACAATTGAAGTTAAAAAAAAAAATTCCCCAAAAAATCCCCCCCCCCAAAAAAAAAAATTTGGAAATTAAAAAAAAAAATACCCTTAGGACATACCGACGGGAGAGATATGTGCATTCCAGAAGTTTGGTACGATTTCACAAAAGTTTGAGAAAGTAGTTCAGTGACAACACAGGACAACACAACACAACACAGGACAGACGCTGCACAGATATATATATATATATATATATATATATATATATATATATATATATATATATATATATATATATATATATATATATATATATATATATATGTACAGTCACGTGAAAAAGTAAGTACACCACATGTAAATTTTGACTTTTTCAACATATTTCAACATACAGCTATTTTATCTTCATTTCAACAATATTGATAGATAAAGGTGATATAATATAACAAATATCATGAAAAATTTACATTTTGTAGTCCATTGTATAATTTAAATGAACATAAATGCAGATTTCGCATGTGGAAAAAGTAAGTACACCCTTGGCTCTAATAGGTGGTATTGTCCCCTTTGGCAGAAACAATCTCAAGTATGCGTTTCTTATAACTGTCTACCAGTCTCTGACATCGACTGGGAGAAATTTTTGCCCACTCCTCCATGCTGAATTATTTCAGCTGTGCGATGTTTGAGGGGTTTCTTGCATGCACAGCTCGTTTCAAATCCCCCCACAACATCTCGATGGGATTTAGATCCGGGCTTTGACTTGGCCATTCCAGAACCCTCCATTTCTTTCTTTTCAGCCATTCCTTGATGGATTTAGTGGTATGTTTAGGGTCATTGTCATGTTGCAAGGTCCACCTTCGGTTGAGCTTCAACTCTCCGACAGATGGCCTAACATTATCCTCAAGCACCCTCTGGTACAATGAAGAATTCATAGTGGATTCTATGATGGTGAGCTGCCCAGGCCCTGATGCAGCAACGCTGCCCCAAACCATAATATTTCCACCAGCATGCTTTACAGTTGGTATCAGGTTCTTGTGGTCAAATGCTGTCTTTGGTTTTCACCAAACATGTCTTCTGGTACTGTAGCCAAATAGCTCTACCTTTGACTCATCTGTCCAGAGCACATTGTTCCAGAAGTGCTGGTCTTTGCCTCGGTATTCATTGGCAAACTTTAGTCTTGCCCTGATGTTCTTTCTGGACAGCAAAGGTTTCCTCCTGGCACACCTCCCATGTAGATCAAATTTATGCAGCCTCTTTCTAATGGTAGACTCATGCACTTTGACATCAACAGTGGCAAGAGCTACCTGTAGGTCCCGTGATGACATTCTGGGGTTCTTAGAGACTTATTTCAGCATCTTGCGGTCTGCTCTCGGGGTGAACTTGCTGGAGCGGCCTGGCCTGAACAAGTTGGCAGTTGTTTGGAATCTTCTCCACTTGTAGATGATCTTCCGGACAGTCGAATGATTGATTTCAAATTGTTTGGACATCTTTTTAAATCCCTTCCCAGACTCGTAGGCATCTATAACCTTCTTTCTGAAGGCCTCAGAGAGCTCTTTTGATCTAGGCATGGTGACGCCACACACTTCAACAACAAAGAGCAACCAGACTAAATGTCTGAGGTTTAAATAAGACAGGTTCCTCGAAGATCCTCTCTAACGATGTTCTAATCATTTTCACCTGAGCTGGTGCACCTGATTCTAATATTAGGTATTTGAAGTAGTGATAAATGTAGGGGTGTACTTACTTTTTCCACATGCGAAATTTGCATTTATGTTTATTTAAATTATACAATGGACTACAAAATGTAAATGTTTCATGATATTTGTTATATTATATCACCTTTATCTTTCAATATTGTTGAAATGAAGATCAAATAGCTGTATGTTTAAATATGTTGAAAAACTCAAAACTTTACATGGGGTGTACTTACTTTTTCACGTGACTGTACGTATGTATGTATGTATATATATATATATATGTATGTACAGACTTGGCATTTAATATGGAATATTTTTTTTATTCTTGACTTGGGTTTACTTTCTGAACTCAGTATATCAATCTGGTGAGTTTCTTTTACGCTTCGGTGATTTCTTTGTCAAAAGAACCATGTCACTGATTGTCTTTCGCAGCAAGAAGTCAATAACAGGATAATATCACAGGTGGCGTGACAAAATGTAAGGACAGGTACATTTGACGATTGGCTTCACAATCGGGTATATAAGGGTTGTTGGTTCTGTATTAGTGGAAAACAACTGCTGCACATCTACAAAAGTTATTGCCGCTTCCTCTGGAGATGGTCCGTCAACTTGACAATGCTGTTTGTCATGGAGTGGTGGCTTTACGAAATTCCGGCATGAAACAGCGTGCTATTGCTTGGCAGTGTGGCATCACTCAAGGTCAGGTGTCAAAGATCCTGAAAGGAAATGCTCAGAGGGGTATCGCTACTCCAATACCGAGGCCAGGACGTCCCCGCATAATCACAAGGAGAGATGATCGCCAGCTGCACCGGTTAATCTGCAATGGCCGTACCAAGTCAGCTAATCGGATTAGGGCTGAGTGGCAGCAACTGACAAATGTGCCTGTATCCAGAAGGCTAGTCAACCAACGACTGGTTCAAGCAGGCTATTGTGCCAGGCGTCCCCTGAGAAAGCCACGCCTGACCAGACAACACAGCCAGCGCCGATTGCAATGGGCCAGAGAGCACCGTCAATGGCAGCCAGGACACTGGTATCATGTGACCTTCAGTGACGAGTCTAGATTTCTGGTCTATCGTCAAGATGGCCACGTCCGAGTGTGCAGACAAGTGCATGAAGCCTACAACGAAGATTTTATAGTGCCAAGAGTCCAAGCTGGAGGTGGTGGGGTGACCGTTTGGGCTGCTTTTCATGCAGGGGGAAAACTGACCTGGTTGTTCTGAATGGAAACCTGAACCAGTTCAAGTACAGGGTCATTCTGGAAGAAGCATTGCTTCCATTTGCTCGTACAGCCTTTCGAGGAAACTTTGTCTTCCAAGATGACAATGCACAGCCTCATCGTGCTCGCATGATTCAACACTTTCTTGTTGACCGTGGTGTCGAGCATATGGAGTGGCCTGCCATGTCCCCGGATATGAATCCGATAGAGAACTTGTGGGCAGAATTAACGCGTCAAATCGATAACTTGGTCCAGCAGCCCACCACTGTGCGTGAATTGCAGCAGACTATTGTCACTGCATGGCAAGTGATTCCTGTCCAAACCTTGGCAAATCTCGTGAACAGCATGCCTCGACGTGTACGTGCTCTTCTGAATGCTCGTGGGGGTTACACGAAGTACTGAACTGTAATTTTACTGTCCGTAATCGCAGTCATGATTAAACTTTTGTTTTTGTTGAAATTTTTTTTGGCTCACGTGTAAAATAAAGAGATACTTCTGGAAAACGTACAGAAGTTTAACACATTACTGTCCATGAATTGAGTTCGATATCACTTCACATCACTTTCAAGGATCAATTTATTTGCTTCGAAATGTCAAATGTGGTTTTTGTTTCTCTTAAAGGTCACATTAACAAAATCTAGAATAATTTCAACATAATTCCAAATGAACTTTTGGTTCGAAGTCATCTTGAAAAGTAAGTTCACCCCCACAAAAAAAATATTCCATATTAAATGCCAAGTCTGTATATATACAGTCGTGGCTAAAATATTGGCACCCTTGCACCTTTTTCAAATAATGCACCATTTCTTCCAGAAAATTGTTGAAATTAAAACATATTTTGGTATCCACATGTATTTCCTTGGTTTGCAGTGGAACAAAACAAAAAAGGCTGAAACAATTACGAAATCTTAGCCTTTTCTACACATAAATCTTAAAATGGCCCAGACTATATTATTGGCACCTTTTAGAAGTTGTTTGAAATAATTAGATTTCAAGCAGGTAATTTTCCTTTACTTTGGAATACGATGTCTCTCCAACCGAAAAGACCGACTGCACAACCCTCCCATCCACTTTCTGAATAATCCTCTCCAAGAAGTTCTGTCACTCAAGCTTGTGTCTCACTATCTGCCATGATCTTTCCTGGGAAAATCACATTTCAAATCTGGCCTCCAAAGCCAGTCGCCGACTGGGCATCCTCCGTCGTGCGAAGTCCTTCCATTGGTACACCTGAGCTCCTCACCACATACAAGGCTTTCATCCGCAGCTCAATGGAATACTGCTCTCCCCTCTGGGCTGGTGCTCCTGCCTCACACCTAGCTCGTCTTCACGCTGTTGAAACCAAAGCGTTCAGAATCATTGGAATCTCCTGTGATGAAGCAACCTCCGAGGGCCTTTCACTTACTCACCGCAGGCAGGTTGGTGGTCTTTCTGTCTTCTACTGACTCCTCTCCGGCCTTGCTCCTCCCGCTCTCTCTGGGCTATGTCCCCCAAATATTCCTAAATGTCGCACAAGATCTGCCTGCAACCCTCTTATGGTTAAACTGCCAAAATCTAGGCTCTCTGCCCACCTTCACTCTTTCATTCCTCTTTTCTCCCGCCTCTGGAACAAACTCCCCCACTCCCTTCAATCCCACTCCTCCCTCCAGGTCTATAAAACAGCTGTTCACCACCATCTCTTATCTTCCTCCATCCAAAACTTTGATCTGTTCTACCCCCGCTAATTTCACCCCAAATCCTCTTTTTTGAAATACCAACTTCTTTCCTGGAAGTCCTTGGTGTCCTTGTGTTTATACTTCTCCCACCCCCCCCCCCCTTCCCACGCCGCCTCCCCCCCAAGCCCTCTCACTCCCACACATTCCCGATGTCCCTCACAAATGTTGTGTTTATGTGTTTCCCCTTCTCTCCCCATCTTGTCTCCCGCTCCCCTTTTTATACACTGTGTTTGTTTGTCTGTTTGATTTCTTTGTGTGATAAATGTTAGCTCTTTCACGAGCCTCGATTATTACCCCCGCTAACCTCATCTATGATATGCCAAAAAAAACCCCAAAAAAACCTCATCTATTGTGAGTTTCAGATGCCTGCAATATAAAAATCACTCATTCAACCAGTTTGAATGGAGAAAATAAGTCATTCTGCTGTTTTGTGTCACTGTGTGTACCGCAATGAGTATGGAGAAAAGAAAGAAAACCAGAGAATTGTCTGATGAGGTCAGACACAAGATTGTAGCCAGGCATGGACAATCTCAAGGCTACAAGTTCATCTCCAGAGACCTTGATGTTCCTGTGTCCACCGTACGCAATGTTATCAGGCAGTTTAAAGGGGAACGGACATGAGTATAGACATCAAATGCTTAAGATTAATTAATTGTAGCAACAAAAAAGATTAAGTTTGGCGCAAAAATTGTTGCTCTAGCATGCGTGAATCGTGAGATATCCGAGTTTTAAAATGCCAATAGCAGACGATTTCTCTCGTGCCGGCCAGCATCTCGCGATAATCTGCCATCCACGATGTGACGTCATCGGAGGAAGCTGATGTGATTGCGCAATAGTAAACAATGGCAGACACCGACTCCGATAGTTGCGTAAGTCTGGATATCAGCGATATTTCTGACCAATCTGATGCGGAAAATGAAGAGAAAGTTAATAATCTTGGGGAATCACACTCGGTTCTCCCATACAGATTCGAACCATACCGTCCAGAGAGTGAAGAAGAGAAATCGTCGGACACAGACACAATGGCGATCGATTTTGATCTCGGGCGCCTCCAAAATACTGAATGGTATTCATTTTTATCTTTTTTAATTGAAAAAGTTTCTTTTTCTGGTCAATGGAATACATAACTAATATTTAATTAATGTTCGGTGCCGTGAGGCAAGAAATGGATAGAAACACAGAAACGAAATACGACGTTATTGACTTAGTGCAGCACTGCAGGTGTATCAGTTGTAGTGTTCATGTACAGGCTTTAGTAAGAACAGACATACATATGCAAATACTTATTGTTTCTGGACAGGTGCAGTTGTGGTATTTGTGAGGCCATGCCACAGGTGAATGAGTGCAAGTGCTGCAGGGAGATACCTAAAGTTAGAGAGGAAATGGAAAACGCTTGAGTACTTTCATGCATTACGTTCAGACACAAGGTTGATAATTATCAACCACCCTGGTTTTGCACCATGCTGTTTGGAAACATATGTGCTGCGAACAGCTAACTACGCCTACATTGACCATCATGGAAAGCAGGTGCCTGGCTCTGATCACATGTAGAAGTTGTAGCAGCAGGTTGTGCTACTTTGAGAAGTGATGAAACTTCCTGTGAATAAATAAATAATATGTATCACAAACCACAATTTCACCTGCATGTAGTGATAGAAATTTCGAATATAGGTCACCAAATATCAAATGTAAACAAACAGAAGCCACACAACTCACCCTTTTCGTTGCTAGTTTTTCTGCAGCTTTGGATTTGCGCGTCTTTTTATCTGGTTTCTCTGCCGAACGAACGAAAATAGACGGTACAGCTGAGGGAATGACCACCCGTTTATGTTGTACAGCAAATCCCAAACTTGCTTTAAGTTGTGGGATTTCATTGAAACAGTGGCGCTCAAAATGTTCGCTGCACAACACCGACGATGAAGTTGGTATCCACTTCGCCAGTGTTCTCTGAACTTGTTTCGTCCAAATATCTCTCAGCTTAACATCCTTTGGGAATTTGAAAACGGAGACAGTTTCACTTGGACAATTAGAACAACCAGCAGCCACACAACGACTGGGCATGATTCCAACTGATCGTAACGAAAACGAAGCGATGTTCTGATCGTCACGAAGCCAAAAAGGCTTTAAGAACGAAAACCTGGGTTACTTCGCAAATGTCATTTCCGGTTTGCGGTTTTGACAAAACTGATTTTGCTTGTTCGGCGATATTTTGACAAATTCTAATAAAACCGCGAAGATATTTGTGAAATGAACTCGATAGAAGTGTTTAAGATATGTTTATGTTTCGAAATCTGCAAAGTTGTGTTGGTCGTGTCCGTTCTCCTTTAAGCCCATGGCACTGTAGCCAACCTCCCTGGACGTGGCCGCAAGAGAAAACTTGATCGAAGATTGCAGCAGAGGATTGTTCCAATGGTGGAGAAAGCACCTCAATAAACACCCAAACAGATTCAAGCTGACGTTCAGACACAAGGTACGACAGTTTTAAACTCGCACCATCCGTTGCAAACTCAATGAAAAGGAGACCCAGGAGGACCCGAATGCTGAGAAAGCCTGACTGGAGTTTGCCAAAACACTCCTGAAAAGTCAAAATCCTTCTGGGAGAATGTCCTGTGGACAGATTATACCAAATTAGAGCTTTTTGGTAAAGCACATCATCTCTGTGTTTACAGAAAACAAAATGAAGCCTTCAAAGAAAAGAACACCTTCCCCACAGTCAAACATGGAGGAGGTTCAGTGATGTTTTGTGGTTGCTCTGCTGCCTCTGGCACTGGGTACCTTGAATGTGTGCATGGCATCATGAAATCAGGAGATTACCAAGGCATTTTGGAGCGCATGTTCAACCCAGTGTCAGAAAGCTGGGTCTCCATGGAAGGTCATGGGTCTTGCAGCAGGACAATGACCCCAAACACACTTCAAAAAGCACCCAGAAATGGTTCAAAACCAGACGCTGGACTGTTCTGAAGTGGCCAGCAATCAGTTCAGATCTAAATCCCATTGAACACCTGTGGGTCATTCCATGTCAAATCATCAAAGAATCTGCCGTCATCTCTCAGATTTTTGTAAAACTTTGGGAACCAATTGGGACCCATGAAAAACAGCTAGAACTCAAATATTTTTGCTAACAGCCTCTTAATTAGTGAGATACAGACTAACGAACTTTGGACTAATTAGCGCGATGTCGCGAATTCAAATGGCCATATCTCTAAACGTATAACACCTAGAGAGCTGGTTTTGGTGTCATTTTAAAGGTATTTTCATGCCCTATAAATTTGTCTGGGCAACATTTTCCTACCTCCAATCACAAAAAAGTTATCACAAAATATAAACTTCAATCGTGAATCCAAAAAACATGTATCCTTCAAATTTCCTCAAATTCATCCCAGATGTACCTTATGATGTCAAGAAGCTTCCACATAAGTTTTGTGATGGGCACTCCAATAGTTTCTGAGATATGAGCAATAATGTACATGTACGTATGGCATATAGGTTCGAAAATCAGCATTTGTCATGTATTATACAATCATTCTAACCTAGCCATGACAGGGAACACAGGGAACAACCATCAATTGCTTTGAAGTATCATATACTTTCATTTTCAACTGGGCCTGAGGGGAATTCTCATCTGGGGAATTCCAACTGGGATTTCCCATGTGGGTAATTCGAGGTGATGCAACTTTCACAGTCTAAGATCCCCAGGGAAAGTCCAAGTTGGCTTAGTGTAATGCTTAGGCCTGCCACCAACAGAAATTGGCAGTTCACTTCTGAAGGAGCTGCAGAAAAATGACGACTGCCAAGGAAAAGTTCATCTTGAAGCAGAAATCCTGCTGCAATCCCTTTGGAGCTCATGAAAAACCAAAGTCGTCTGGCTTGAGAGCTGTTAGCCAAAAAGCCATAGCCGCTCATCCAAGCCTCAAACTGCAAAGTGCACAGAAAATCTGTACCCAGTGTCGTAAGAAACTGGCAAAAAGACAACCAGGTGTGGTAGAGACTCAGAGTGAAATACCATTGCCAGTGACCAGCAGCGCTATTAGCAGTAGTGAGGACAATGATGGTGGAGGTGAATCACCAATACCAGGCAGTTCAGGGGAGTTTGAATTTCATTCTCCTGAAATGGAACTGAATACACTGAATGAGTCTTTGGGATTGATTGGAGAATCACCTATTCCAAAAAAGAGACTTGCTGCAGATAAATATGTGAAATCCAAAACCAAGAAAATCCGTGACACTGTGAAGAAAAAATTGGAAATCGCGACAGGATTGCCATCTAACAAACTCCAGGATGCAGGACAGGAGATGATAGAACAACTCAAGCACAAGTTTGAATCAAGTTTGAATCAAGTTTGAAACTTACACCTGGGATGATCGATCACAATGTCTCAGCCATAACTGGTTATGTTACAGTGGATTATGATGGTCACTGGTGGGTTGCATGTGTCATGGAACATACCCCAGAGAGGCATGAGGTGGATGTTAAGTTCCTCCATCCACATGGACCATCCCCATCATATACATTTCCGGAACCAGCAGACCCTCTCACTATTGACTACCAGGATGTGCTTACTACTGTTGAACCAACCACTGCAACTGGAAGGACATATTGTATTTCCAAGAAAGAAACAAGTGCTGCTGTTGCTGCATTGAAGAGGAAATTGAAAGCCTAAGTCAGGTTAGTGAACACTGTGTACTTGAACTCACTTATTGATTGTATAATACATTACAAATGCTGATTTTCGAACCTATATGCCATACGTACATGTACATTATTGCTCATATCTCAGAAACTATTGGAGTGCCCATCAAAAAATTTATGTGGAAGCTTCTTGACATCATAAGGTACCTCTGGGATGAATTTGAGGAAATTTGAAGGATACATTTTTTGGGGATTCACAATTGAAGTTTATATTTTGTGATAACTTTTTTGTGGTTGGAGGTAGGAAAATGTTGCCCAGACAAATTCATAGGGCATGAAAATACCTTTAAAATGACACCAAAACCAGCTCTCTAGGTGTTATACTTTTAGAGATATGGCCATTTGAATTCGCGACGTCGCGCTAATTAGTCCAAAGTTCGTTAGTCTGTATCTCACTAATTAAGAGGCTGTTAGCAAAAATATTTGAGTTCTTGCCGTTTTTCATGGGTCCCAATTGGTTCCCAAAGTTTTACAAAAATCTGAGAGATGACGGCAGATTCTTTGATGATTTGACATGGAATGACCCCTGTGGGGAGATCTGAAAACATCAGTTGGGAGAAGGCACCCCTCAAATCTGGGAGAACTGGAGCAGTTTGCACAAGAAAAGTGGGCCAAACTTCCAGTAGAGAGGTGGAGGAAGCTCATTCATGGCTATATATAGGAAGAGCTTGACTGCAGGTATTTTGCAATATATACAGACTTGGCATTTATTATGGAATATTTTTTTTGTGGGGGTGAACTTACTTTTCAAGATGACCCAGAACCAAAAGTTCATTGGAATTATGTTGAAATTATTCTAGATTTTGTTAATGTGACCTTTAAAAGAAACAAAAACCATTTTTGACATTTCGAAGCAAATAAATTGATCCTTGAAAGTGATGTAAACCGATATCAAACTCAATTCACGGACAGTACTGTGTTAAACTTCTGTACGTTTTCCAGAAGTATCTCTTTAGTTTGCACATTAGCCAAAAAAATTTTCAACAAAAACAAAAGCTAAATTATGACTGGGATTACGGACAGTAAAATTACAGTTCAGTACTTCGTGTAACCCCCTCGAGCATTCAGGAGAGCATGTACACGTCGAGGCATGCTGTTCACGAGATTTGCCAAGGTTTGGACAGGAATCGCTTGCCATGCAGTGACAATAGTCTGCTGCAATTCACGCACAGAGGGAGGCTGCTGGTCCAAGTTGTCGATTTGATGCGTTAATTCTGCCCACAACTTCTCTATCGGATTCATATCCGGGGACATGGCAGGCCACTCCATATGCTCTACACCACGGTCAGCAAGAAAGTGTTGGATCATGCGAGCACGATGAGGCCGTGCATTGTCATCTTGGAAGACAAAGTTTCCTCGAAAGGCTGCACGAGCAAATGGAAGCAATGTTTCTTCCAGAATGACCCTGTACTTGAACCGGTTCAGGTTTCCATTCAGAACAACCAGGTCAGTTTTGCCGCCTGCATGAAAAGCAGCCCAAACGGTCACCCAACCACCTCCAGCTTGGACTCTTGGCACTATACAATCTTCGTTGTGGGCTTCATGCACTTGTCTGCGCACTCGGACACGGCCATCTTGACGATAGACCAGAAATCTAGACTCGTCACTGAAGGTCACGTGATTCCAGTGTCCTGGCTGCCATTGACGGTGCTCTCTGGCCCACTGCAATTGGCGCTGGCTGTGTTGTCTGGTCAGGCGTGGCTTTCTCAGGGGACGCCTGGCACGATAGCCTGCTTGAACCAGTCGTTGGTTGACTAGCCTTCTGGATACAGGCACATTTGTCAGTAGCTGCCACTCAGCCCTAAGCCGATTAGCTGATTTGGTACGGCCATTGCAGACTAACCAGTGCAGCTGGCGATCATCTCTCCTTGTGGTTCTGCGTGGACATCCTGGCCTCGGTATTGGAGTAGGGACACCCCTCTGAGCATTTCGTTTCAGGATCTTTGACACCTGACCTTGAGTGATGCCATACTGCCGAGCAATAGCACGCTGTTTCATGCCAGAATTTCGTAAAGCCACCACTCCATGACAAACAGCATTGTCAAGTTGACGGACCATCTCCAGAGGAAGCAGCAATAACTTTTGTAGACGTGCAGCAGTTGTTTTCCACTAATACAGAACGCAACAACCCTTATATACCCGATTGTGAAGCCAATCGTCAAATGTACCTGTCCTTACATTTTGTCATGCCACCTGTGATATAATCCTGTTATTGACTTCTTGCTGTGAAAGACAATCAGTGACATGGTTCTTTCAACAACGACATCACCGAAGGGTAAAAGAAGCTCACCAGATTGATATACTGAGTTCAGAAAGTAAACCCAAGTCAAGAAAAAATATATATTCATATTAAATGCCAAGTCTCTATATATATATTTAGCCATTGTTATTATTGAGCCATTGTTATTATTAAATATTATTGTTATTATTTTTGAACCCAGACTGGACAATGCAGAGATGAGTACGCTACCTCTGAGCTCGTCTGGCAGTCTTCAAAAGGAAGCAAAGAGAACTAAAATAATTGAGGTGAAACTAAGTTATATTTCCCCATTGGCATGCCAGCGGCAAATATTATTACATGAGGAGAAAAGCCCGTCAAAATGACAGGTGCATAAAACTCAACACAACACAGAGGATTAAAATAAATACAAAGGTATAGATTACGGCCGATGGATTATTTGCAATAAATATTAAACTCCAAGAAATGAGACGTTCCCAAAGGAGGATTACTGGTGATGGGAGCAATTTGTCAAAACATTGCATATTGGAATGAGAGCATTGCAATTTTAGCATCCCTGCCCACCCCTCCATCCCACCAGGAAGGTGAGGCCACCTTTAGCATTTCCCCAATGACTTCCCCCCAACAGGAAGGTAAGGCCACCGTTAGCATTTCCCCAATGACTTCCCCCCAACAGGAAGATAAGGCCACCTTTTGCATCCTCCTTCCACCCACTCTACCAGGAGGGTAAATCCATCTTTAGTATTCCCCCACCTCCCCCCCCCCCTCAACATGAGCGTAAGGTCATCTTTAGCAACCCCTCCTCCTCTCCCCCCTCCCCCCCCCGACAGGACGGTAAAGCCTTTTTAGAATACCCCCCAGCAGTATGGGTAAGGCCATCTTTAGTACCGCCACTCCAACAGGAGCGAACCAAGACCTTGACTTTTTATCGGTCTCCTTCGCCCCCAAAACATCCTCAACAATGTGAGATGGGCATCCACCAACCATGCGCCACCCCACCATAGCAACAGTGTTGTGGCTCAATCGGATGGTGCTGAATCTGCACCAATCGGCATTGTGGCCAACCAAGCAATGTGATCCAATGACACATCAACTTGCTGTCAACAATTAGCGGGAGGCCCTGCTGGAAGGTCAGAGCTTCGTTCTCATCCTCAGGGCTGAAGAAGTAACTCTGCCCTTCCAGAAACACAGCACAGGACTGTTAGAGGACTGCTATAGGACTGCTAGGGTGTGGGTTGGAAAGGACTGTTAAGGGGAGTGGGTGGAAAAGCATTCCATGGCGTGGACGGGTGAAATGACCGAAGGCTGATGTGCCTCCCTCTCGACTAGTTCCCTCCTTGTTCAACACAAGACATGTGTTCTACCCCCCAATGTACGTTTCGGGCAAAATCTTCCGCATTTTTCCCTGCTGCCCAGATTCATCAGGGCAGTACGGTCACGGTCAGGGTGCTGCTTGCTCCCCATGGACCAGCCCGTTCCCTCTTATCTCTGTCTTTCTCTTTCTCTAATTCTATTGTGTCCCTGACTTTGTGAAGGTGGGGTACACCATCCTGGATGTTTGCGGTAGGGGGGGGGGGGCGGGGGCGGGGGATCTCTGGGTCACTCTTGTCTCCGTGATGTGGACTTGTATCAGAAAGCTGACCAGGGCTATGCAACAACAACAACAACAACAACAACAACAGCAACAACGCCAAAACAAGACATGTGACAGGACATTCTTCATGACTCAAGCTACTAAAGGTTACATTGCCGTCTCCCAGCAGAGCACAAATAAACGGGATGACTTATCGCTATCCACGTGTTCTTATTACAAGCAGAAAAGTCCTATAAATTACATGAGCACAAATTTGGGTCTCTGCCTTAATTCAAATACCTGACCCCCCCGAAAACCCCAAGCTATTTATCTCGGTCATCAAAATTGACTTTCAGAAGGACACTCTATCTCAACCACTTTTTCTACATTCTATAAATATGTTGCTTTCACTTGTGTCAGCCTGTGTTTCATGGCACAATTTCTTACATTCCTTGGTCTACCAATTTCACCCTCATGACTTTAAGAGTTATCACCTTGGCTGCACTATTCAGATAACTCCATTGTGTGCCTTACAGTTGACCTTCTTGGCTTCTCCCTGAAAACGCACAAGCTGCAACTGTTTGCCCGCCTCTCTGCCAGTGAGCAAATTTATTCAATACGAGCACTGCAACATATGAATTTTATTACAAGGTTAGGCCGGTACTGTACATACCGGGACATCCTGCCACACCGAGGATCCAGAAAAAGCAGTAAAATAGAAACTCAAAGGGGAAACACAAACCTCAACTAGAACGCCACTCAGTAGTGCGCATACTCGTGCCGTGGGTCAAGTTGGAATAGTACGATTTCACAAAAGTTTGAGGGAGTAGTTCAGTGACAACACAAGACAAGACAGACACTGCACAGATATATATTTAGAATATATAGCAGATAATGTTTTAAAAAAACAAGGCAATTTCACTTACATTTTCGGATTCAGCGTTCAATTCCATATAGATGAGTGTATTTAGAGGCCTGTGTGACTTCAAATAAAATTGTAAGCCAGGAAAACGTTCGTTTCATTCCTTAGGGATACAACATGTAAAACTGGCCCAAACGTGAAAACAAAACTCGCTCATTTTAAGTCGGACAAGCTAATGCGACCACTCATTCTTCTGCGAAGAATCCCGTGCACATGCTGGTCACACTTATAACTCACCTAAGTCTTTATAAGTTCATCAAATACTGACACCGCGATTGACATTCGCTGAGGTAAATGTTGATATCTCTTAGTCTTATGAGGTAAAAAAAAAAACGGTTTTAAAGCATTAGACGTATCAAACGATACATCTTATGAAACCGGGAAAACTAATACACACTTTGGTGGTTTTAAAATGACAGAATATGTCTTTATTAAAATAAATAAAAAAGAACCTTGAAGACGATGCTGCTAACAAAATACACCGCTCTAATGCATCACCACGAGTTTAAACTACATTTACAACAAATATGAAAACTATTTTCATATCACAATGTTAAATATAGAATATATAGAAGATAATGTTTTAAAAAATGAGCCCTGTCTTCCAATGGTAAACAATCCTTCAAAAAATTCCTGGATCTGGAATAATATCATGAGCTTCACCAAAAACTAATCAATTCTTCCTTATCCAAAGGGCAATCATCCCACCAACTTTCATCCAAATCCGTTCAGAACTTTTCCAGATATATTGTTCACACACACACACACACACACACACACACACACACACACACACACACACACACACACACACACACACACACACACACACACAACACACACACACACACACACACACACACACACACACACACACACACACACGGACACGATCGAATGCATTACTCCCTAGCGGGAGGGAGTAATTAAATTGCGGAAGGCAACAATCTGCTGCCAGGGTCACACGTTTTGGGTCTTTAGTCATCATGTCCACATCACTCTTGGAAGTCTCAAACACCGAAATAGAAGGCCAATACCTTTTATTCTTAATCAGGGGTTACACAGAACCTGTAGTAGGTACAGTTGACCTTCTTGGATATCGAGTTTTATTGCCCGTCGGTCTGAATGACCTTCCACCACACAGTACCGTGAGCACGGCAAAGCGATTTTACCACCTTATGGTCAGATAACCGATTTTACTTCATACAATTTAAACTCTCAAACTGTCGATTCGTACAGTTCACAAGTCAAATGAATTGCAGGATTACAAAAATACACCCATTTATTATCGAGTTTTCACATCACTCCTGGATAACTATGGTGTTCACATGTTACATATACACTTTCTGGTGTTCATATATTCGAAGGCAATTTGTTATTCACACGTTTCCAACGCACATTGATTATAATGCTTTGGTTCGACTCGGCCGCCATTTGCAAAGCACCAAGTTTTAAACCTCACCCGGTGCGGCCTTAACACCAAAGAAATTTTCTTGAGCTTCGTCCCATTTGCATTCATTTTCTGCACAGAGTAAAAAGCTCAAATATTGAACAAAAACGCCATTTAAAAAACATACAACACACACCCTTCCCTAGGCCTTATTTTCCTTTGCCCCAAACTTGGAAGATTCTCGGTTGCAGAGTGGACATCAGCCTTGCCGAGGCAGGCACCAGGAGTAAGCCAAGGAGCATTTCCTACAGTGCGTGACTTGTTCTGGCATACTTTGGCCTAGTTGAGCATGGGCACAGTAAAAAAATCAATGTGGTGGAAAATGCACACACTAATGTGCTCTTCCCCTGGTCAGAGGATTATTGTGGACGGACCCAGCTTATCTAATTATGTTTAGGATCTGCGCTGGGTCCTTAGGGATCTTGTCACCACCCTGATTGATCACCCCAACACTCGCTCCATGTCCCCGAAGATATTAAATAGACCTTGTATGACATTCACTAATATTTTTATATCCCACAACATCTTCTCACCTCCCCCCCACCACTAGACACTTTAGCCAAAGTCAAAAATGCTTTATTCCTGTTCATGGTGGAATGGTGGTTAAGGGGAGAGGTGTACGTGGCTTAGGGGAACCAAATGGGCTGTTTCTCGTTTCTTTGATTTCTTAGAGTTTGATTCTTCACAGAGAAAATGGTTTCGCATCATTGAGATACAAATAGAGGTCTTCAAGACCTGACTCCAAACTGCTGTCGTAGTGCAAGGTTGATGATGCATTAAAATGTGGTACAAAGCATTTTGGTTTTTGGAGGGGTGGGTGTTAAATCCATGTCCTGTCTCTCTAAATGTTGAAAATCTTGTGTCTTTCTTTTGAACAGAATAGTTTATGCATCCAGTGCTGTAGTTCTGGCTTCATTTTTTCTCCTTTTTGAATGATTTGGTTTAAAAAGTAAAAACTTTTGTTTGGAAGGTTTTATTTTTAAACAAATTTGCGAACATAAATCATTGGTTATTCCTGGTGTTGTTGGCTGAGCCTGGTGTTGGCTTAGCGGTTGGGGTGCCGGCTTGGGATCCTAGGATCCTGGGTTCGAATCCCGGTCGATTGCTGAATTAACACCAGCGGTGTTGACTCAGCCTGTCATCCTTACGAGGTCGGCAAATTGAGTACCAGTTCACTGGTAATTCCCTGTGTGTCGGAAGAGGCAACTAACGGAGTTGGCGGCAGGAAGGGCATCCGGCCATAAAACATTGCTTCAGAAAGGGGGCCACGGTGCCCAAAAAAGGCCAACTCCTGCTCTGCGGGGAAAATGGCCTCTAAAGGTGGTTCAATCATTGGTTATTAGTTAGTATTTTAAAAACTTTTTTGTTTGATTCATATTGGCTACTGCTGTTACTTTCTCCATTTATTGTCCCCCACCCCTCAGACAAGATAGGAGATGATAAAATGAGCTCCGTCCAACGGACCGATTGACCATTCGTCGATGTACTTTTGTGTACACGATATTTCAAAAATCGTTGAGCATTTAGCTTTCGTATTGCAAATATCTATTCCTCATGACATTATCACAACCTGATTAGATCACGGCAGTAATTGGCTGAATTATGTTGCCATGGCAACCATCTCAGTAACTTGGCTGGTGCACGCGATATTTCAAAAATCGTTGAACATTTAGCCTTCGTATTGCAAATATCTATTCCTCGTGACATTATCACAACCTGATTAGATCACGGCAGTAATTGGCTGAATTATGTTGCCATGGCAACCATCTCAGTAACTTGGCTGGTGCACGCGATATTTCAAAAATCGTTTAAGATTTAGCTTTGATATTACACATATCTATTCCTCTTCCCGCCCAAAATGCGGGGGACCTAGACTCCGAGAGGATCAGCAAATTGGTTACAGTTCAAAGGATTTTTCTTCTTTTTGCAGCTTTGACTGTCGGTCTTTAGGTTCTTTAGGTTCTTATGTTATTTCATGCTGTAGCGATTATGTGGGATTTTCAAAAGTTCTACAAATGAGATGCTTTCCTGAATGAAATGTCCTCAATTAAAAGCACTATATGTATAAGAGAAACCCATTTGATTGATTGATTGACCTGTACCCTCTTGCAGAGGTCACCAATATTCGAGGTTTCTTTTGACAAAGGACAATAGCGACGAGCAATGCATTTGTCAGATTTTGAAACAAGCAGCAGACTAATCACTGCAAATTGATTTTGCTTCACTTTATTATGTTGAAACGGTCAGATATAATTAAATGATGGTGACGTGAGCCGTAACCCATTCTGATCCTATAACATCAGAAATGTGGAATGCATTTCCACATCTCTGAGCTCTTAATGGATCACAAATCACAAGGCTGGATTAAACCAAGAGCATATTGACTTGTGCAGAAATAATTACACTTCAATAATCACTTTCATAAAGCAGCTGCAGTTATGACATTAACTTGATCTCTCCAATATTCAAAGCAAGTTTTATTTTCGCTTGGTACCCAAATAACTGAATCACGGTGAGAAATGTGTTCGCGTTACTGGCTTAGAAGTCGCTTTTTATTAAGTGCTGCAAAAAGATGTCTAGCCTGGGTTCGAATCTCGCTCGACACAGCTATAGACTGTGAACCTGGTGTTTCGCAGTCAGGTCTAGGCAACACTGTGTATGCCAGCCCTTGAATGGACACTGTAAAGACTAGAACGGCACTCGGTAGAGCGCATATCTCCGCCAGGCTGAACAGTTTATGTTTTGTGTCCCACTGATAGGCCGGATCTTGATTCGGACCTGAACCAAAATCAAATCAGCTTGTTCTTGTCACCTATCCCAACTCGTCAACAAGTTTAGTCATAACTCGTCCATAACTTTTTGAAATATGATGTTATATATCGCTTTTCAACCGTGTTGGTGTTGGGCTAGCGGCTAGGGTGCCGGCTTAGGATACCAAGGATCCTGGGTTCGAATCCCGGTCGATCGCTGAATTAACGCCAGGGGGGTTGACTCAGTCTGTCATCCTTCCGAGGTCGGCTAATTGAGTACCAGTTCACTGGTAATTCCCTGTTTGTCGCTAAAGGCGGCAAAAAGGGTTGGCGTCAGGAAGGGCATCCGGCCGTAAAACATTGCTTCAAAAAGGGGACCGAAAAACAACAACAACCACGGTTCCCAGAAAAAGGCCAACCCCCGCTTGCGGGGAAAAATGGCCTCTAAAGGTGTTTTTTTTTATTTTTTTTTTTATCGCTTTTCAACCGATCTCTCAATGGTGAAGAATGGCTTTAAAGAATTAAATTAATTTCGTATCTGAATCCATATTCAGATCTTCACCAAAATCGAATCGATTAGTCTTTGCCACACACACAACTGCTCCGCCAGGTTTCGGCCAAATCCGTCCAAATCCGTCCATAACTTTTAGAGATATCCTGCTATACATCGTTTTTTGCCCCGATCTCCCAATAGTGAAAAAACACTTAAAAAAATTATACGAGCCGGATCCGAATCAGCATATTCACCAGAATTTAATAATGTAGTCCTTGTCACATACGCTACATCGCTGCCAAATTTCGTCCGATTCCGTCCACAACTTTTTGAGATATCTTGTTCGCAGACAGACAGACAAACAGGCAGTGGTGAAAACATAACCTCCATCCACCTTCGGTGGCAGAGGTAACTAGATGGTATTCATAGAATACTTAACCTGCGCAGTCAACTTGGTGTGAGCCAACTCTTCTATTTTTGAACGTTTCTTTTTTTTAATCCAATATGGCTGCCAAACCACGTGAGCGATGACGTCATAATTTTATATTCTCTAAATAATTGTTGCATAGATCATGCTCAATTAAATTTCAAACTGATCAGACTAAGCGTTGTCCCTGTCGAATTATGACGTCATAATTATGGCACCAATGATGTCATCGTTAACAACACCTATTCCCCATATGGAGTTATTTACAACGAGCCACGTTTAAATTTTTAAAATGCTGACATGGCACACACTTTACTTTACTGAAATGCAATTTGTGTCAAAGATCGTCAGAATTTTGCCAAATCTGTTTTGGTCGTGTGTTAATATACCTCAGCGATTGACAAATCTGAAATCAGAATTTTATTTGAGGTCAAAATGACCCTGCGAGGTCGCTCCGCACTTTGCCCGCTCGTCATGTGCAGTGTGATAATTAATATTCCATGCCCACTCTAGAAGACTCTTTTTCTTCACGCAATGACAACTTCTAGCTTCCAGACCGTACATCCAATCATCTTGGAAATGCACACGTGTTACACTGCATTACCTCTACTATAATATAAAATTTCACGTCTATCAATGAAGCGGTTCAAGAGTTATAAATTTTTAAATATTTTCGTTTAAGTATTTAAATCTGCCAAACCACATCACCTATCGCAAATTCCAAAAGGTCATTTTAGTAGACTGATATGTTGAACACATCTGTGAAGTTTCCCCTCGATAGGATCAAAAATGAGGGAGGAGCTAGGTTTTTAAAGTTTATGCTTTAAAACGTCATAACTCCGAAACGATGTGATGCATGACGTCATGCTCGCTGACTTTTTTGTTCGTCATGGGTATGCGATTCTGCATGCAAAGTTTGGCCTCGATCTATTCAGTCGTTTTGGAGAAAATTTGATTTTAGTGGTTTTCAGGCTTTTCACTCAAAACAATATGGCGTCCGAACCACGTGACCTACGACATCATTATAATTTTATTTCTGCATCAATTTATACCGAGAAGATGCTTAAGAAATTTCATCCTGATCGGATAAAGTTTTTTACTTGTCGAATTATGATGTCATATCGGCGGCACCTATTACGCCATCATTCATATATGTTATTCCGCCTGGAGAGTTCTTTGCAATGAGACCTGTCTCAATTATTTCTGTGCATCGGTTTTTGAGATATAGAGGTGCAAAGTTTTTTGGTTTTTTCAAGATGGCGCCGGTACCCCGTACCACGTGACCTGTGACGTCATAATAATCACTAAAATATTCTACAGGAGGAGGCCCTCCTATGGTGAAAATTTCATGTAAATGGGACCAACGATTGCCGAGAAAATGATATTTTTAAATGCAGACACGCACGTACGACGTACGTATACGACGTACGGACTGACCCGAATGCTTAACCCTGCCTTTCACTTCGTGAGCGCAGGGTAAATATGGTGATTATTGGAAAATGGATATGAAACAAGCAAAAGATGCAAACATAGTATTTTAGTTTGATCATCATCTGGATATTGGAGTCACGTGGTGACTCCTCTCTCTCACCCTCCCCTCCCCCCACATCCTTCCCTTTGGTAGGGGTCCTAACGAAAACCACTTTTTGAAACTTTTTTGACATACCGACTTCTTTCCTGGAAGTCCGAGCAGTGTCCATGTGTTTTTTACTAATTTCACGGCCATCCTGCAGGCGAATCACACAGGGCAGTGAACCTGGCTTCTCGGTGATGTCCACCGGTAGCCACGTCGCACCTGCACCAAAATTTCGGGCAAACACTGGATCTCCGATGTTGATACAGCGACTGTTGGACGTCTTACCGTGCACCAACTTTTGATTAAGCTGGCTCTGATAAACGTTTGATGATATGTCTGGTTTGAGATTGTCAAGTGTCGATCTCACGTGTCGTTTCATCAATAACTCAGACGGAGCTGCACCGGTTGTTGATTGTGGCGTGATGCGGTATTTGAACAGGAGACGAGACAGCTTTGTTTCCAAGGTTCCCTCCTGAAGTTTCTGCAATCCGGATTTGATGATTCCTACGGATCGTTCGGCCAAGCCATTTGAAGCCTGGTGATGTGGGCTGACAAACTTATGTTTGATGCCGTTCCGACGTGTGAACTTGGCAAACTCGGTACTGGAAAAACACGAACCGTTATCACTCACGATCATCCTGGGCAGACCATGAGTGGCGAAACAGCGTCTGAATCTTTCGATGACAATGGCTGACGTAGTACCACGCGTCACAAAGGCATCGATCCATTTTGTGTGCGCGTCTGTAATTATTAGAATCATGCTGCCGTCAATAGGCCCGGCATAATCGAGATGCAGGCGATGCCACGGTTCGCTGGGCCATTCCCAGGGATGCAGTGGTGCTTTCGCAGGTGTATTTCGGGTGCTCTGGCAGGGGTAACAATGTCGAACATGATGTTCGATATCAGCATCAAGATTCGGCCACCACACATAGTTTCTAGCGAGTGACTTCATCTTCACAATCCCGGGGTGACAGTCATGGATTTCATCCATGACCCTGGAACGCAGATTTTCCGGGATCATGACACGACATCCCCAGAGTAGGCAACCATTTTCCATGCTGAGTTCGTTTTAACGTGCTTTAAAAGCCGCAAAAGCTGGGTCACCCTCAGGTAGCTAATGCCATCCAAGCTGTACAGCCTGGACAGTTCTGGACAGAACGGGGTCTCGTCGAGTATGAGTGCGGATCTGGCCGGAATCGACAGCACAATCTTCCAGATGATCCATCAGTGCGTTAATGGATCCTGGTGTAGGCGAATCATCAACGGATTCTGGAAGGGGTAACCGACTCATGGCATCTGCATTTGTGATAGACGAACCGGGCTTATAACATATGGTGTAGTCATAAGCAGCGAGAAACAGGGACCAGCGGATGATCCTGGGCGGTAGTGTGTCAGATATCGCCTTAGTTGGACCAAACAGACTGATCAGCGGCTTGTGATCAGTGCGAATCGTGAAATGATGTCCAAGAAGGTACTGGCGAAATATTGCTGACACAGAAAACGTTTCCCAATCCTTCCTTGTCAAGTTGGGAATAGTTCTTCTCTGCCGGGGACAACATTCTGGATGCAAATGCAACTGGTCTTTCCGTACCATCAGGCATCACGTGTGATAATACACTCCTCACTCCATACCGACAGGCATCGCATGTCAGCACAAGATCCTTCTCTGGATCAAAATGAACAAGAACATTGGACGATTTGAGCAGATCCTTAGAGGTCTGGAATGCTGATTGTTCAGTTGACCCCCAGCTCCAGGAGACTCCTTTCCTCAAAAGCCAATAAAGGGGGCCCAAAACGTCGGTCACATTCGGGATGGAACGACCATAGAACTGAAGCAAACCGAGGTATGACTTCAATTCGGTCACGTCTCGTGGAGCAGGAGCATCCTTGATAGCTCGGACTTTCTCATCTGTCGGGTGTAGACCCTCGGCATCAATCGTATGACCCAGGTACGTGACTGATGGCACCATAAACTTGCACTTGTCTCGACGCAAACGTAGGCCGGAGTCCGAAATCTTCTTCAGAACTCTATCCAGGTTTTGTAGATGTTCTGCGTCCGTACGACCAGTAACCAGAATATCATCCTGGTAACAAACGACGTTGCGTTCGGCGGCAAACAAACTGTCCATGACACGCTGATAAATTCCAGGTGCAGATTTCACTCCAAAACTGAGTCGGTGGTACCTGTACAACCCACGATGTGTGTTGATGGTAAGATACTGTTTCGAATTCTCGTCCAAGCGGAGCTGGAGATAGGCGGATTTGAGATCGAGTTTCATAAAAGTCTTGCCTCCCGTGAGACGAGCATAGAGGTCTTCGATCCTCGGGATTGGATATTTATCCAATGAAGAACACTTGTTCACGGTCATTTTATAATCTCCACATATGCGGATGGACTGGTCAGATTTTATGACCGGAACGATGGGTGCCGCCCATTCGGCATACTGGATTTGCTCGATGATCCCCAGATTTTCAAGATGATCCAGTTCCTTGTCAATCCGCTCCCGCAGGGCGAAAGGGACTGGGCGAGCCCTGCAAAATATAGGATTGACATCCTGGTCAACCCTGAGTTTAGCCGTATGTCCTTTCAAGGTTCCAAACTCAATCCTTGAAGACATCCGGGTACGTATCCAGCACATTTTTGAGTGTGTATGCTGCGGTAGGAGAAACGTTGGCTGCCCGGAGTTGATGAATGCTTTTCCACTTCAGTCGAATTATGCTCAACCAGTTCCTGCCAAGTAAGGAAGGGCCCTTTCCAGGAATGACGATCAGGGGTAGGTGAAACTCACTGTTATCGTAGCCCACCGTGACGTCACATGTACCGCAGGGAACAATGTTCTCACCTGTATAGGTGGAGAGTCCATAAGTAGTAGGTTTCATATGGGGTCGGTCAACATCACTCCACAGGTTTGTGAAAACAGCATGGCTGATGAGCGAGACGGCCGCACCAGTGTCGACCTCCATTTGCAGTGGTCGATTGTTGACGACAACAGTGGCAAGAAGAGGGTCCCGCTTATGGTGAGAATCAATATGAAGCAGGTCATACGATTTTTTTTTTTTTTTTTTTTTTTTTTTTTTGTATACAAGATCGAGGCTCGTGAAAGAGCGAACATTAATCACACAGAAAGACAAACCGACACATAAAACATATAACATAGGGAGCGGTAGACAAGATGGGGAGAGAGGGGGAAGGACACAAACACAACATTTGAGAGCAGGGACCGAGAGACATGGAGACATCAAGAGATCTGAGAGAGGGCGAGGGCTTTGGGGTGGGGGGCGTGGAAAGGGGGCGGTGGGAGAGGTATAAAACATATGGACACTGCCAGGACTTCCAGGAAAGAAGTTGGAATTTCAAACAAGGTGGATCTGGGGTGAATTAGCGGGGGTAGAAAAGATCAAGGTTTTGGATCAAGGTTTTGGATTCTGAGTTGTCGGAAACAGAGCTCACCTGGTCAAACTCAGGCTCCTCCGAACCAATAAACTGATGAAGCTTCTTGTCAGCAGCTTTCCCTTTTCCCGATTTGCGAGTGATGCAAGCTGGAGCAATATGGCCAGTTTTCGAACAAAAATGGCAGGTCGCATCTTTGAACCGACACGTCTCCGGAGGGTGCTTTCCGTTGCACCGAAAACATTTGTTATGTGTTTGAGACTGCACTGGCTTCTGACGAGGAGCCTTGTTCCAACGTTTTGGCTGAACATGATCCAACCGATTCACAGCAGGGCTGGTACCAGACGAGCGAGTGGCACCGATGCTTGTAGCGTTGCGTTCAGCACTTTCCATGGAAATGGCGGTGTCTCTGGCATTTTGGAACGTCAGTCTTCTCTCAGCAAGCAGGCGTCTACGAGTGCGGTCATCGGACATGCCAACCACCAGCAAATCACGGAGCATGTCATCGATCGTGTCCCCAAACTCACACAGATGTGACAGTTTTTTGAGGTGTGCAATGAAGTCTGCGATCGACTGACCTTGCTGCTGTCTGCACATGTAAAAATTAAACCGACTCAGGATGACTGAAGGAGATGGATTACAATGTTCCTTCAAAGCGGCCTTGAGCTCTGCATACGTGAGCTCCTGGATTGTCCGAGGCCGAATCAGGTTTTTAACGAGTGTGAACGTCTCACCCCCGCAAACGGACAGGAAGACGGCCTTCATCCGGCCTTCGGTCGCGATGCCGTTCGCCTCGAAGTAAAAGGACAACCGCTCAGAATACGTGTCAAAATCTCCCTCATGAGGGTCGAATTCATCGATATGGCCGAAAGAAGTCATGGTCTAGATGTTTATCCTCGTCGCCATGTAAGGTATCTCGACAAACTACAATCGATTGTAGCACACGTTTATTCACTCTGCCGATACAGGCCCAATTAACTGCAGCGCCATCCGAGCTGGAGCGTAGGGATACAATGCGGTCCCGGTGTAGGGATGCAACGGTGAATATTTGCAGCTTCATACATGACAAATATGAAATAAAGCAGACTGGCAGATTTGCTAGGCTGATTTTGACAGAATGAAGAACGAGTGCTGTTTGTGAAGGCTGGTTGGAGTCTTGGTTTTTCAATTCAATTCAACTTTATTGTCATTGTACAGTGCACAAATACAAGGTACAGTGAAAAGTGAGCTTGCAATCTCCCAAGATACAGTGCAAAAGGACATTGAGTGTAAACAATGAAATGTAAACATTTAGTGTAAACAGTTACTATACAGGTAATATATATATATATATATATATATGTATATTGTTGCGGATATGAGGACTGTATATTTTTTTGATTGTGTAAATTATTATTATTGTTTATTCTGCGCCCCCCTGCCTCCGGAGCTGTGTAAAGGTGAAAGGGCATCCCATAATTAGTCCACAAGCATACACGTCAGCCAATAATAGAATACCCCTGTTTGATAGTTATATCTTATTCTGTGTTTTAGAGTAAGGCTGTGTCTCCCATTAATTGAAGTACTCCATTGCACCAGTGAAAGAGAATAGATCCCCTTTCATTCCCATCCCCAAAATCTCCATTTCCTTTAACATCCCCTTTCGTCATTGCCGAGCCTCGATTGCCAATTACCTCCCCTCCAAAACCACCATTGAACAAGTGCTCAAATCGGGGAAGAAGGGCGTGCCCGCCCGTCGTCATCAAGGGCGGAGCCAGAGGGTCGCATGACCAACCAGGGCCGAGGTGAGAACACCGATGGGCGTGTCCTGAAGGCCGGCGGCTTGATCGCTAGAGGCGCTATAAAGGCGCGCGCGCAAGTGGCGTGAGGGAGGGTCAGAGTCAGTCAGTGGAGTCGGTGGTCAGTTGGTTGTGTTGGTTGCGGTGAGGAGTCGGTGGTGGTGGTCAGTGGTTGCGTTGGTTGCGGTGAGGAGTCGGTGGTAAAGAGTGAGTGGACCAAGAAAGAGTTGAGGGGTTGGACCAGACGAGTCGGACAAGTCCTGGGAAAGCACGCGACGTCCACAGCAGCCACAACAGCAGCTTGGGGCCTGAACGGCGGTTTTGAGCAGGGCCGCAAAGGAACGGCGGCTGCTAAACGCGCCGATCATGCTGCAGGACCCCTTTGGACCTTCCTCTCCCTCCAGCCATCCACCTCCTGCCTTTCCTCCCTTCTTGTGTACGTGAGTTTGTTCTGTGTGTCTTGTCCCTGGGTTAACTAAGTCTGTATAAGCTAGTATTTGCACTGTGTCACCTGCGTCTTGTGTTGTAAATAAACGTGACTGCCTTCTTTTTGCTTGTGTGTACAATAAATCAAATTACTCTTCTGTCCGTCTTCTCGTCTTATTCCTTTTCCTCTTTGCATTTCGTCGTTGTAGTCTTTTCCCAGATTGGGCAGCTGCGGTGCGATACGGCCAAAGTTCTGGGTGAATCGGGTGAGTCGGGGATCCTGTAACGGTCGCGGTTGGACCATCCGCTCGGCCCATAATAACATCTAAACCGCGATCAGTAACAATATATATATATACACACACACACACACACACACACACACACACACACACACACACACACACACACACACACACACACACACACACATACAGTCACGTGAAAAAGTAAGTACACCCCATGTAAAGTTTTGACTTTTTCAACATATTTCAACATACAGCTATTTGATCTTCATTTCAACAATATTGATAGATAAAGGTGATATAATCGAACAAATATCATGAAACATTTACATTTTGTAGTCCATTGTATAATTTAAATAAACATAAATGCAAATTTCGCATGTGGAAAAAGTAAGTACACCCTTGGCTCTAATAGGTGGTGTTGCCCCATTTGGCAGAAACAACCTCAAGTAGGCGTTTCTTATAACTGTCTACTAGTCTCTGACATCGACTGGGAGAAATTTTTGCCCACTCCTCCATGCAGAATTCTTTCAGCTGTGCGATGTTTGAGGGGTTTCTTGCATGCACAGCTCGTTTCAAATCCCCCCACACCATCTCGATGGGATTTAGATCCGGGCTTTGACTTGGCCATTCCAGAACCCTCCATTTCTTTCTTTTCAGCCATTCCTTGGTGGGTTTACTGGTATGTTTAGGGTCATTGTCATGTTGCAAGGTCCATCTTCGGTTGAGCTTCAACTTTCCGACAGATGGCCTCACATTATCCTAAAGCACCCTCTGGTACAATGAAGAATTCATAGTGGATTCTATGATGGTGAGCTGCCCAGGCCCTGATGCAGCAAAGCTGCCCCAAACCATAATATTTCCACCACCATGCTTTACAGTTGGTATCAGGTACTTGTGGTCAAATGCTGTCTTTGGTTTTTGCCAAACATGTCTTCTGGTACTGTGGCCAAATAGCTCTACCTTTGACTCATCTGTTCAGAGCACATTGTTCCAGAAGTGCTGGTCTTTGCCTAGGTGTTCATTGGCAAACTTTAGTCTTGCCTTGATGTTCTTTCTGGACAGCAAAGATTTCCTCCTGGCACACCTCCCATGTAGATCAAATTTGTGCAGCCTCTTTCTAATGGTAGACTCATGCACTTTGACATCAACAGTGGCAAGAGCTACCTGTAGGCCCCGTGATGACATTCTGGGGTTCTTAGAGACTTCTTTCAGCATCTTCTGGTCTGCTCTCGGGCTGAACTTGCTGGGGCGGCCTGGCCTGAACAAGTTGGCAGTTGTTTGGAATCTTCTCCACTTGTAGATGATCTTCCGGACAGTCGAATGATTGATTTCAAATTATTTGGACATCTTTTGAAATCCCTTCCCAGACTCGTAGGCATCTATAACCTTCTTTCTGAAGGCCTCAGATAGCTCTTTTGATCTAGGCATGGTGACGCCGCACACTTCAACAACAAAGTGCAAACCAAACTAAATGTCTGAGGTTTAAATAAGACAGGTTCCTCCAAGATCCTCTCTAACGATGTTCTAATCACTTGCATCTGAGCTGGTGCACCTGATTCTAATTTTAGGTATTTGAAGTAGTGATAAATGTCGGGGTGTACTTACTTTTTCCACATGCGAAATTTGCATTTATGTTTATTTAAATTATACAATGGACTACAAAATGTAAATGTTTCATGATATTTGTTATATTATATCACCTTTATCTATCAATATTGTTGAAATGAAGATCAAATAGCTGTGTGTTTAAATATGTTGAAAAAGTCAAAACTTTACATGGGGTGTTCTTACTTTTTCATGTGACTGTATATATATATATAGCCTCCATTGTGCACAGTCTCGTCGCCTGGGAGTATGTTAGGTGACTGTAGTCGAAGTAGCACAGGGTACTGGTCTCAGTAAGTACAGAGTATACAGAGATAAGTGCAAATGACTTGTGCAAAAACTAGTGCAAATGAGTCCTGGAAATGAGCAGGGGCTGGCAGTGCAGGTGATGTGGTGATGGGGGGGGGGGGGGGGGGAGGGGGTAGCCAAAGCGCTTTTGATGTACATGGTGGTCTAATTTCTTCTTGCAGTCAATGAAATAGTTAACATCGATCTCCAACGACATATTTCAAAACTGTCAGTCTTCTTCCTTTATTTCTTTTTCACTGTCCATGACTAACATCCATGCATTGCAACTGGAAATATCAGATCATTTACCAGGCTCCTCATGGTTTGGATTGTCACATCTTTGTCTTTCCAGGTCCTCGTCATTCCTGACATTGCTGTTTTTCCTAATGCTAACTGTCTATCACTCTATCCTCCACATTCTCCACTCACTTAAATCTCAGGAATTCAGGAAGATTTAACTTTCCACTATTTTCACCTGATCATCCCTCAATCTGAACACGTCGACCTTCTCAGTTGACAAGAGTTTAGTCTGTTTATGGTTTAAATCAAGACCAGCCTTTACATTCTCCTTCTTCACTTTCTGCAGCTGTTTCTTCAAATCCTCTTTAGTTTCTGTCAACAGAGTGGTATCATCATCATACCTTAGATTGTTGGCATGTCGTCCTCCAATCCTGACTCATTCCAGCCTCCACGTCATCCAAGTTTGATTTCCTCATGATGTATTCACAGAATTATCAGACATGTCAGGGGCTCCGACATCACCATTTATCTCAACAAAATCCACATCAATTAGTGATCAACACAATCAAAAGCTTTTACTTTGATCTCCGAGAGGGATTTTTTCTTTAATTTAATTTACTTATATAAAACAGATCCATCTTCCTTTGATATTCCCTTGCTTTTCTATAATCCACCTCATATTTGTGATTTGATCTCTCGTTCTTCTTCTGAAACCTGCTTGTTCAACTGGCATTTTCACTGATTAATTCTTATATTTGGAGTTGAACGAGCTTTAGTAATATCCAGCTCGCATGTGAAATCACAGCAATGGATTGGTTATTTGAATATTCTCTTGGACCTCCTTTCTTATGCAGACTGACTGCTTCCACCTTTTATGCCGTACGATCCTACTCCAGATCTGTGCACAGATAGCTGTTAAAACTTGGATTGCCGCCTCCCCAACTACCTTAAAAAGGTATATTGGAGTTTCATTGGTACCCGGTGATTTCCCATTAGCCAGCTCTTTCAACGCTCAATGTATCTCACATTGTATCACCATTGCTTCTTGGTCATATTCTTTATTCGAAGGTTGCCGTCGTATTGCTATCTCGTTTGCATAGTTGCAGTATACTGTAGCCCTCCTTTGTTTCACCTTTCATCTTTCTTTCACCTGTGTTTCTTCTGAGATATTTCCCCTTTCTACTCTTAAGGGCCCCAATCCGAGACTTAAACTTTTCTCTGATCTCTCTGATCCTTCAAAAAGGATTTCTTGTTTTTCTTGCTCTGTTGTTACTTTCTATCTCTGCATGATCTGGAAATGGAGTCAAGTTAAAACTTGTGGGCGTAGGGTGGAGGGGGAGGATGGGGGTTGGAGGGTGGAGGTTTTTTTTGTAGCTCATTGCAAGAGAAGGGACAAGTTCATAGTCACATAGATGACCTGTTGCAACCAGTAGGAAGTGAGGTTGCAGACAGCCAAAGAAGTAAGTCCTCCCCTCCCACTCCTCCCCAGTTTTCTGCGCATGGTCCACCATCAACCACATTCTGGTGAAACTTCCTAAATCTAGGATCACTGCTCACCTCCACTCATTTGTTCCTCCTTTTTCCCTGACTGTAGAACCAACTTCCACATTCTCTTCAATCCCATTCTTCCATGCAGGTCTTCAATACAGCTGTTCACCACCATCTCAGATCATCCCTCCCCCCATCCAAAACCATGATATTTTCTACCCTCGTTAATCCTCCCCAAGCCCACCTCCTTCCAAGTTTCCAGTTTTTCCTTCCTGAGAGTTTCCTTCTGTGTCCATCTTGTCCTATGCATCCTCTCCTGCCCCCCATTCCTCCCTCCACCCATTGTTTGTCCGCCACCCTCTGTCTCGGCCTTCAACTCTGCTGTTGGTGTCCCCCTACTGCCCTCTCTCTCTACTGTTCCTTTTATCCTGTTACACCCTGATCCCCATTCAGTGCAGCAGCTCTTCCACAAGCCTTGACTATGTATAGAAAAAAGCATTCTGCTTACCAATCGAGTCTCCAGTTTACATTTGTCAGATAGCTGTGATTCCAGCTGGCACATTTGCTATTCTGCTGGAACATCCTCTGAAATGCGTGGCTCGTTAAGGGCATTGCCACAGTTATTTATGCCAACAGCCGTGACGCAAAGGTCCTGAGATCACCTCTTCTTATATACCCTCACAGTTTCAATTACACCAGGTTTAATGGGTTCAGGATCCATGCTATTCATCCAAGGTGGCATGATTTCATAACTTCTAAGTACCATTGGATTCCAATTAGCGAGAATGTTGGGTATAAAATCTTATTACTCACTCCAGATTTAGGTCATCTTTAAATGCTCCTGTTAACACAAATGAAAGTTCTGTTTCTTACTCTCCCATGGATCTATTTATGAGCCTGTTTACTGCTTTTACTTCAGTGACTTAGTACAGCAGCTATGAGGAGTCACTTTTGCATGCTGTAACTACACCTGATTAATAATTACACTTCTTAGCCTGTGGAAGAAATGTTTGACCACTTTGCAATCATGTACAGCCTGTGCCAACTGACTTGTACACCTACTTATACACCTCTCCTCACTTTCCTTCTTCCTTATACTTTCCACCATACCTTTTCTCTCCAATTCCTCCCTCCACCCTCAATTCCCTTCTGTTTTTATAATCAGTCTTGGTATATTTCTTGTTTCCAATTACAATTATTTAAATTTTCCAATTTTCCAATTTTACTCCAGTGTATGGTTTGGAAATGAAGATGCCAGAAGACCAAAATCCACAAGCTTACAAGCACCTCAACAATGGTGGCTTTGTGGCCAGAAGATCGAGAGACAGAAGATCAGAATGTCACACACTGAAAACGTGCACTGAAACGATGTCTCATGATCAGACATTTGCCGGGTGAACAAGCTGCTCCTTTCCAAATGCTCCATGAAGCTGCCGCTAACAGTGGAAAACATGAGGAACAGGATAAATCAAGAATGGAAGAAGATGTGCAGTAGATGTGTCGAAAATTTAGGAATTTGATTCTGAACAGTGGCAGAAACCTTTCCAACTTGATGACATTCCAGCTGAACCGGTCTGTGCCTACTGTCTTTAAAACACCCATCTCCTTTCCCTGCTCTCATGTCTCCATTCCCTGCTCCCATGTCTCCTTTCTCTGCTCTCATGTCTCCTTTCTCTGTTCTCATGTCTCCTTTCCCTGCTCTCATGTCTCCATTCCCTGCTCTCATGTCTCCTTTCCCTGCTCTCATGTCTCCATTCCCTGCTCTCATGTCTCCTTTCTCTGTTCTCATGTCTCCTTTCCCTGCTCTCATGTCTCCATTCCCTGCTCCCATGTCTCCTTTGCCTGCTCTCATGTCTCCATTCCCTGCTCCCATGTCTCCTTTCCCTGCTCCCATGTCTCCTTTCTCTGCTCCCATGTCTCCATTCCCTGCTCTCATATCTCCTTTCTCTGCTCTCATGTCTCCATTCCCTGCTCTCATATCTCCATTCCCTGCTCCCATGTCTCCTTTCTCTGCTCTCATGTCTCCATTCCCTGCTCTCATGTCTCCATTCCCTGCTCTACTCTCTTTAAAACACCCATCTCCTTTCCCTGCTCTCATGTCTCCTTTCTCTGCTCTCATGTCTCCATTCCCTGCTCTCATGTCTCCTTTCCCTGCTCTCATGTCTCCATTCCCTGCTCTACTCTCTTTAAAACACCCATCTCCTTTCCCTGCTCTCATGTCTCCTTTCTCTGCTCTCATGTCTCCATTCCCTGCTCTCATGTCTCCTTTCCCTGCTCTCATGTCTCCTTTCCCTGCTCTCATGTCTCCATTCCCTGCTCCCATGTCTCCATTCCATGCTCCCATGTCTCCTTTCTCTGCTCTCATGTCTCCATTCCCTGCTCTCATGTCTCCTTTCTCTGCTCTCATGTCTCCATTCCCTGCTCTCATGTCTCCATTCCCTGCTCCCATGTCTCCTTTGCCTGCTCTCATGTCTCCATTCCCTGCTCCCATGTCTCCTTTCTCTGTCTCATGTCTCCATTCCCTGCTCTCATGTCTCCTTTCTCTGCTCTCATGTCTCCATTCCCTGCTCTCATGTCTCCTTTCCCTGCTCTCATGTCTCCATTCCCTGCTCCCATGTCTCCTTTGCCTGCTCTCATGTCTCCATTCCCTGCTCCCATGTCTCCTTTCCCTGCTCCCATGTCTCCTTTCTCTGTTCTCATGTCTCCTTTCTCTGCTCTCATGTCTCCATTCCCTGCTCTCATGTCTCCTTTCTCTGCTCTCATGTCTCCATTCCCTGCTCTCATGTCTCCTTTCTCTGCTCTCATGTCTCCTTTCTCTGCTCTCATGTCTCCATTCCCTGCTCTCATGTCTCCTTTCTCTGCTCTCATGTCTCCATTCCCTGCTCTCATGTCTCCTTTCTCTGCTCTCATGTCTCCTTTCTCTGCTCTCATGTCTCCATTCCCTGCTCCCATGTCTCCTTTCTCTGCTCTCATGTCTCCATTCCCTGCTCTCATGTCTCCTTTCTCTGCTCTCATGTCTCCATTCCCTGCTCTCATGTCTCCTTTCTCTGCTCTCATGTCTCCTTTCTCTGCTCTCATGTCTCCTTTCTCCTCATGTCTCCTTTCCCTGCTCTACTCTCTTTAAAACTTCTGTCTCGTTTCCCTGCTCTCACAGAAGTTCCTCCTTTCTTGCTTCCATACCTCTCTTCAACTGTTGTCCGCCTTTTGGCTTAAAATTGCAACTTTTCATCTATCCCGGGAAAATAACTACACACATCCGATCTCCCATTCCATATCAATCACACAATAAGATACTATTCTGGGTGAAGTCCCATGGCATTGGTCTGCATGAGCGGACAAGATAAACAAATAATATTTTTCAACCAAATGTTGATAAGAGGTGACTGCGATCGGAAATGAGTTTTGAGTGCTAGCCATTCCTCGGAGTAACGAGCATTTGTTGAAACAATAATTTTCATCATTACTCCCAGACTGCAGCGGAGTGATGATCTGTCCAGAATTGGTTTTGAGGTTTGAAACGCAAAAACAACACTGAGCATAATTTACTTGTCTTGCCATATTATGTCGTTGCAGTCCCTTCTGGAAGTGCATGACTCCGTTGCCTCACGAAGCTACGAGCAGCTGCCTTGTGGATCAGAGGGATTTGGCCCCCCAGGAAGTGGAGGGACACAGGACATCATGCTTGGCGAGGCCGTGCGAGTTGTCGGCATTCGTAAGATGGATGGAGAGCCTCTGGTAAGATTTCAATTTTATTTTGTTGACCAATTAAAACACTCGGATGTTTCACTTGCAAGGGAAATTTACCAACTATTTTTTACCAATAAAACCTGATAACCTTTCAGAGGAGAGTAAGAGGGAGTGGCAAAGGATGGTAGTCACTCCCAAGAAACTCCGAAGAAAGGATGGTAGTCACTCCCAAGAACAGGTGGTAGTCACTTCCAAGAAGGGGTGGTATTCACTCCCAAGAAGGGATGGTAGTCACTCCCAAGAATGAGTGGTAATCACTCCCAAGAAGGGGTGCTATTCACTCCCAAGAAGGGGTGGTAGTTACTCCCAAGAAGGGGTGGTAGTCACTTCCAAGAACGGGTGGTAATCACTCCCAAGAACAGGTGATATTCACTCCCAAGAAGGGGTGGTTGTTACTTCCAAGAAGGGATGGTAGTCACTCCCAAGAAGTGGTGGTAGTCACTCCCAAGAAAGGATGGTAGTCATTCCTAATAAAGGATGGTAATCACTTCCAAGAAGGGATGGTAGTCATTCCTAATAAAGGATGGTAATCACTCCCAAGAAGGGATGGTAGTCATTCCTAATAAAGGATGGTAATCACTCCCAAGAAGGGATGGTAGTCATTCCTAATAAAGGATGGTAATCACTCCCAAGAAGGGATGGTAGTCATTCCTAATAAAGGATGGTAATCACTTCCAAGAAGGGATGGTAGTCACTCCCAAGAAGGGATGGTAGTCATTCCTAATAAAGGATGGTAATCACTCCCAAGAAGGGATGGTAGTCATTCCTAATGAAGGATGGTAATCACTTCCAAGAAGGGATGGTAGTCATTCCTAATAAAGGATGGTAATCACTCCCAAGAAGGGATGGTAATCATTCCTAATAAAGGATGGTAATCACTTCCAAGAAGGGATGGTAGTCACTCCCACGAAGGGATGGTAGTCATTCCTAATAAAGGATGGTAATCACTTCCAAGAAGGGATGGTAGTCACTCCCAAGAAAGGATGGTAGTCATTCCTAATAAAGGATGGTAATCACTTCCAAGAAGGGATGGTAGTCACTCCCAAGAAAGGATGGTAGTCATTCCTAATAAAGGATGGTAATCACTCCCAAGAAGGGATGGTAGTCACTCCCAAGAAGGGATGGTAGTCACTCCCAAGAAGGGATGGTAGTCATTCCTAATAAAGGATGGTAATCACTCCCAAGAAGGGATGGTAGTCACTCCCAAGAAGGGATGGTAGTCACTCACAAGCCTCACTTGTCTGTTTTAACTATCGGAGTGCCGATTGTTTCATGAACCTGCAGCTTTTACGCCAATGCTTTACATACAGGCCGCATAGGCTGGGACTCACCCAGCAGCTAAGGCAAGGAGCAGGGAGGCATGGTTGGTATCATGTTCTGAGTGTTTCACAGACAGGTCACAGTCTGAGTGTTTTAAGGTCAGGTTAGTCTTTTGGGACTGCCACTGGTCACATGTAACCCAGTGCTATGTACCTGCTGCATGGTTGGGTTGGCGGCAACTAAACCGACACCCTTCACTGGCTTTGCTAGTGGGGAGGGTCCATGTGATGCATGACTAAAAACATTACCTGACAAAGGGTGGATGGAGCTCCCTTTGGAAGCCAATGGCCATCCGGTAAGAAGATGGTGTCTCCTAAAAAAAACACCCAATGGGGGTACGGAATTGTTTTCTTCCACTTGGCCTAGTTACCCTCTCTTGCACAGTGATCCTGTGAAGAGATTTCCTTATTTCAGGACTAGGTGAAGGTTTTCCCAGTTTTTCCTCGTGTTTTTTCTTCCAACCCTTTACATATAGTCCTGTACAGGGCAAACATCAACAAATAACAGGTGTACGTACTTGTATATCTCATGAACTACATTAATTTGTTGACTGTACTAAATAAATAGCCCCATGGGGACTGATGGCTATTTCCCCATGGTTTCTGAGAATATTTTAAAATAAAGTACTTGAATTTGAGGTGAAACCCACATTTTCAGCCTTTTATCGGGGGCGGATCAGAATGGAGAGCACAACCCCCATGAGTCCCTACTGTTCTCATGTATCATACCAAATTTGGTCCATATGGGTCATGTAGTTTGTGAGGATAATATATGTTAGTGAATATGAAGCATTAGGGGAGGGAGCCCCTGGCACCCTTTCCTGGGTAGATACAGCCATAGGGAGCACAACTTGGAGAGAACACTCTCTGCAGACCTGGATAAAAACACAAACAAGTAGAACATGTCTTTCAATCCTGACAAATCTCACACTCTCACTATGTCTCTCCGAAAAGACCGTCTGGAAAACCCTCCCATCTACTTTCTCAGCAATCCTCTCAAAGAGGTTCTGTCACTCAAGCTTTTGGGTGTCACTATCTGCCATGGTCTTTTCTGGGAAAACTGCATTTCCAAGCTGGCCTCCAAAGCCAGTCGCCGACTGGGCATCCTCTGTTGTGCGAAGTCTTTCCTTGGCACTTCTGAGCTCCTCACCACTTGCAAAACTTTCATCCGCAGCTTGATGGAGTACTGCTCTTCCCTCTGGGCTGGTGCTCCTGCATCACACCTTTCTCCGCTTGACGTCATGGAAACCAAGGCTTTCAAGATCATTGGAATCCCTCAAGATGAAGCTGAGTCTATGAGCCTATCACTTCGCTATCGCCGACCAGTCGGTGGTCTCTGGCTTTTTTCACCTCACTTTTTCAGTTGAGAGTACCAAATTGAGTTCAGCTATAGACCATGACTTAATGAAAAATGTTGGATATGGACCCACTTTAATTTTGATCAAAATGGCCATGCTTATTCACCCATGCTCATTCATTATTTTGTTAATATACAATGGGCGTTCAAAATGCTCTCGGAACCATGTACCCACAATTTTCCAAGAAATGTGAACACTTCGCAGACATCACACACACCATCTGCAGCAGTTCATCCCAAACATTGATCTCCACATGACATTCTAATGATAGTGGTGATGAAACAAGGCTGGTTTTTCTATTATGTCAAATTAATGGGTATGGCATTGTCCAGAAAAGGTGCTCAGATTGTAAAACATGTTGTGACCTATCCATGAAATATCTTAAGTAGTAATTGCAGGGCTGGCAGGATAGCGCACTCACTTACTTCTTAGTCTGGCCTGCGCTTGAATCTTGGCCCACATGTAAACTGTAATCCTCGTGCTTCGCATTGTGCGTGCAGTCCCACGGATAGACATGAAACTGGCGTCTTGTCTGTCAGTATAAGTTGGTGGATGAGAAACTATGGTAAACTCCAGTAAAAGTAAGCAAGCTTTCTAGGTCACCTTAAACAAGTTATACATTGTTGCTTTAACCTACATAGGGGCACTGCATCAGTGGCACAGCTGCACTGCCAGCAAATTATGCCACCTGCAGCCATGTTGTTTTTTCTTTACAGGAGTGAGGCTCATGGAAGAACAAGAAGAAGAATAGTAGTTACAAAAGAAACAGATTCTACGTCACTGCACACAAAGGATCACGTTAAGGAGTAAAAGTGAGGAACATGCAGAAATTGCTCAGGAATTCCATAGCTGTGAATTTGTTTCAACCGCAAACTGGTCAAACAAGTGGAACATGTCTTTCAATCCTGACAAATCTCACACTCTTACTATGTCTCTTCTAAAAGACTGTCTGGACAACCCTCCCATCTACTTTCTCAACAATCCTCTCCAAGAAGTTCTGTCACTCAAGCTTTTAGGCCTCACTATCTGCCATGATCTTTCCTGGGAAAACCACATTTCCAAGCTGGCCTCCAAAGCCAGTCGCCGATTGGGCATCCTCCGTCGTGCGAAGTCCTTCCTTGGCACACCTGAGCTCCTCACCACATACAAGGCTTTCATCCGCAGCTCAATGGAATACTGCTCTCCCCTCTGGGCTGGTGCTCCTGCCTCACACCTAGCCTGGCTTCACGCTGTAGAAACCAAAGCTTTCAGGATCATTGGAATCTGCCGCGATGAAGCTGATTCTGAGGGCCTTTCCTCTCTCAGCGCAGGCAGGTTGGTGGACCTTCTGTCTTCTACCGACTCCTCTCCGGCCTTGCTCCCCCAGCTCTGTCTGTGCTCTGTCCCCCAAATATTCCTGCAGGTCGCACAAGATCTCCCAGCAACCCTCCTATGGTTAAACTGCCAAAATCAAGACTCTCTGCTCACCTTCACTTTCATGCCTCTTTACTCCTGCCTCTAAAATAAACCCCCTCACTCTTTTCAATCCCACTCCTCCCTTCAGATCTTTAAAACAGCTGTTCACCACCATCTCTTATCTTCCCCCATCCAAAACCTTGATCTTTTCTACTCCCGTTAATACACCCTAAATTCACCTCTTTTAAAATCCGACTTCATTCTTCAAATTCCTAGTAGTGTCAATTTGTTTTATACCGTCTACCCCTTCCATCCCCCTCTTCCCCCAGCTCTCTCCCTTCCACAGATCTCCCGATGTCCCTGTTCTCTACTGTTGTGCTTGTGTGCTTCCCTCTGTCTCCCTATCTTGTATCTCTCTTGATAATGACCCTCCCTTTATTGTTTTATGTGTCCGTTTATTTTTTTTGTGTTTTATATGCTATAAATGTGTGTTTAATGTGCTAGCTCTTACACGAACCTCGATCTTGCATACAAAAAAAAACAAAAAACAAAAACCTGGGGAATGATCATAAATGGTTGGACAGCTGTTATTAATCATGAGAATGAAGATGTTCCACGCTGGCTATTGGATTATATGGTCTATAAGGGGAAACCTATTGCCTTGCAGAAAAGGTCAGCATTTGAAGAAGCTTTCCTCATCCACTCAACCCATTTGATTCATCTTCGTTTTAAAATCCTGTCTTATACTAAACATAAAGAGTCTTCTTTCCCTGTCCTGGTCGTCCAAAGCCAGCTCATTGAGTACTTGAAGAAGACTGCTGCCAGAAATCGTGGGTATGCCCCTCATTTTGTACATGTGATCACAGCATTATACTCATATCAGTCATTTCAGATGGTTAATAAATAGCCCAAACCAGTGAATATATGTTTAGGAAGATGGAGATAGTCACTGTACAGCTATAATTACTTCATCCACTGAAGGTAGACACAGGTTGTGTTTTCACCCGTCTGCTTGTCTGTCTGTTTTTGTCCCCCGTCGCACCGCGGAGCGAAAGGGGGGCGATGGTTTTCCCCTGCGTCCGTGCATGCGTCCGTGCGTGCGGGCGTGCGTGGGAACGTGCGTGCGTGCATCCATGCATGCATGCGTAAGCGAAGGACCGAATTCTAATTTGGTGTGCGGGTGCAACCCACGTCAAAATCCAAGATGGCCGCCGCCATGTATGTCTGACACCATGTATGTCTGAACATTGTGAGCGGAATATCTTGAAAAATAAGCGAAGTCCCAACTTCTAATCTGGTGTGTGGGTGTATCTAGGCATAAGGACGAACGCTATTGAAAATTGGGTCGCCACGTCAAAATCCAAGGGGGCCGCCACCATATATATGTCTGAACCTTGTGAGCGAAATATCTTGAAAAATAAACGAACTACTAACTTCTAATCTGGTGTGTGGGTGTATCTACGCATGAGGAAGAACGCTATTGAAAATTGGGTCGCCACGTCAAAATCCAATATGGCCGCCTTGCGTCTTCCACTTTGTCAACTCCCATCACTTCACCGATGGGAGACCTAAGCGTAATGCTTGTTCTGTTTGTCTGTGAGCAGGATATCTCAAAGAATTATGGACAGATTCGGACTAAACTTCCTGGACAGGTTGGGTGTGTGACAAGGATGAATTGATTCGATTTTGATGAAGATCCGAATCCGGATATGCATACAAGAATTTTTTTAAATTCTGAAATGATTCTTCACCATTGAGCAATCGGGCCAAAAACGATATATTGCACGATATGTCAAAAGGTTTTGGACGGATAATGACCAAACTTGGTGGACAGGTTGGGTGTGTGACAAGGCCAAATCTATTTGACTTTAGTGAAGATCCGAATCCGGATACACATACAATAATTATTTAATTTTTAAACTATTCTTCACCATTGAGAGATAATGCCAAAACTTTATTTACCATGATATTTCAAAACGTTTTGGAAGGATTATGACAAATTTGAGTTGGTTTGGTGACGAGAACAATCAATTCAATTTTGGTTCAGGTCCGGATCCAGATCCGGCCTATAAGTTGATACAAAACATCAACTATTGGGCCCAGCGGGGGTATGCGCTCTACCGAGTGCTGTTCTAGTTTTTTGAATGTTCATGTGGAAGAATGACAATTCTTTATTGCCGTTTATTTTGGTCAAATGAAAAGCATCCTTGTTGAATAAAGTTATATCGGTGAATTGTTCAAATTTCACACCCACGTGTGTTTTTGTTGTTAATAAATAACGATTTGTTTTATGTGCTATGCACAAGGTCATCCACTCCAAGTTGAATGCATATAATTCAGGCTCAACTATTATTACGTGTAGGGATTAATATATTTTTCGGTTCACTGAACCTGTACATGTATGAGTTGATTTAGAACGTGGTCTATGAGGGCTGTGTAAAGGGCTCCAGAACGTTTCAGTGATGGAATCGTTTGCTCATGTAAAGGAAGTATGATCTGTCTGGATCTCGGTTTGATTACTGATGGCATATTGGATTCCACTTCCACTGCGATCTCATTCATTCCCACCAAAGTACAGGGTGTTTCAAAACTCTGCAATCATAGGAAAGGTTTTTAATTTTATTTTTTAGGCACTCAACGTTTTTCTTTGGGAACGCCTGAAATCAGTGGTTTATAACACAAGACTATGTACAAGAAACGCAGGGCGTTCTTTGAAATACCAACTTCTGTCCTGGAAGTCCTTGGTCTCCTTGTGTTTTATACTTCTCCCCCCCCCCCCACCCCCCCCTTCCCATGCCTCCTCCCCCCAAGCCCTCTCCCTCCCACACTTCTCCCTGCTCTCAAATGTTGTGTTTGTGTGCTTCCCCTTCTCTCCCCATCTTGTCTTCCGCTCCCTCTTTTTATATATTTTGTTTGTCTGGTTGATTTGTTTGTGAAATAAATGTTAGCTCTTTCACGAGCCTCGATTCAGTATACAAAAAAAAACAAAAAAACTATGGAACTAATGGAAGATCAAAAGGATGAAATCGGAAACGAATGTACTAAAATGGATGCGTCAATGTTAAGAAAGCTTTAAAGAAACCGACATACAATAATTGATGTGTGGATGTATATGTGAGTGACTCACAGTTTGAGCAATTATTATCTATATATATAAAACACAGTTTGTGTGTGTGTGTGTGTGTGTGTGTGTGTGTGTGTGTGTGTGTGTGTGTGTGTGTGTGTGTGTGTGTGTAATGTTACCGATAGACTCCTAAACGGAGAGGCTTACGTGCTTGATATTTGGCATAGACATGGCCATTGAGCCTGGGACGAACATGGCCGAACTCAAAATATTTGACGATCCATATTTTTTATTCATATTTACCTCAGCGCATTTCAGCGCACGGAATCAACGGAATCAGAGCAGGTGGGCGCTGATTCGCTCAGAGCGATCACGTGATGACGCTATGACGCCATGAACGATATGACGCTATGAACGCTATGGCGCTATGAAAAAAAAAATCGCTATGACGCTATGAAACGTTATGACGCTATGAACGATATGACGCGATGACCGCTATGATGCTATGAAAAAAAAAATCGCTATGACGCTATGAAACGCTATGAACACTATGACGCTATGAACGATATGAACGCTATGACGCTATGACGCTATGAAAAAAAAAATCGCTATGACGCTATGAAACGCTATGACGCTATGAACGCTATGACGCTATGAAAAAAAAAATCGCTCGCTTTGCCAAGGGGCTCGCTCCCCCCCCCCCCCCGTTCCCCTCCCCTCCCCCGCCGGGAAATGCCGGGTACTTCTGCTAGTAATAAATATTATAATGAAATTGTAAAATAAATATCCTTATAATTCTGCACTTTCGAAGAACCCTGTATTGCGGAGCATAAGCCAGCTGTTCTGCCTTCTTGCACCTGCTTTGTTAATGTAGTTCCTTCAGTATATTTTACAAAGAGGTATTTGGACAGTGCCTCACAAAAAATATTCTCATAAGATTGAGAGATTTATATCAGATGTCATGATTAATCATGGTGATTTTTGTGAGTCTAGGGGGTCATGGTGGAGCTGCAACACACATCATATCACACATCATGTTAAAATGCGCCAATCCAATGTATGGATTCAGTATGTGTATGTATGTGTCTAAGTATGTGTATGTATGTGTCTAAGTATGTGTATGTATGTGTCTAAGTATGTGTATGTATGTGTCTAAGTATGTGTATGTATGTGTCTAAGTATGTGTATGTATGTGTCTAAGTATGTGTATGTATGTGTCTAAGTATGTGTATGTATGTGTCTAAGTATGTGTATGTATGTGTCTAAGTATGTGTATGTATGTGTCTAAGTATGTGTATGTATGTGTCTAAGTATGTGTATGTATGTGTCTAAGTATGTGTATGTATGTGTCTAAGTATGTGTATGTATGTGTCTAAGTATGTGTATGTATGTGTCTAAGTATGTGTATGTATGTGTCTAAGTATGTGTATGTATGTGTCTAAGTATGTGTATGTATGTGTCTAAGTATGTGTATGTATGTGTCTAAGTATGTGTATGTATGTGTCTAAGTATGTGTATGTATGTGTCTAAGTATGTGTATGTATGTGTCTAAGTATGTGTATGTATGTGTCTAAGTATGTGTATGTATGTGTCTAAGTATGTGTATGTATGTGTCTAAGTATGTGTATGTATGTGTCTAAGTATGTGTATGTATGTGTCTAAGTATGTGTATGTATGTGTCTAAGTATGTGTATGTATGTGTCTAAGTATGTGTATGTATGTGTCTAAGTATGTGTATGTATGTGTCTAAGCATGTGTATGTATGTGTCTAAGTATGTGTATGTATGTGTCTAAGTATGTGTATGTATGTGTCTAAGTATGTGTATGTATGTGTCTAAGTATGTGTATGTATGTGTCTAAGTATGTGTATGTATGTGTCTAAGTATGTGTATGTATGTGTCTAAGTATGTGTATGTATGTGTCTAAGTATGTGTATGTATGAACCTTATGGAATCTAAAACGGCTTGACCGATGTCCTCCAAGATTTCCATACGTGCTGGGGTACCCGCGACTCATTAGCCGTTATGGGCACATTTAAAATTGGCCCCTTACCCCTTGAGGAATGGGGGTAAGACCCGAAAATAAAATACATAATATATGCATATTGATCCAGGTGAAATTAAAATATAAATTGGAGGGTAAGGTACAACCAGAATGTTTACAATTGGGGAAGGGTCTCAACTACAACCACAACAAGTGGAGGGGGCTGTACACATGCTATTGTGCCAGATATTTCACTAACACCGCAGTTCGCTCCTGGAGTGAAGGCTTGTTGACTACGGCAGACATCCATGAAACAACGTTAGACTTGACTTCTGACAAACAGCCTTTGGTGAACACCCTAGGTATGTATTTCTGATGTCCCTTTTCTCTATTTCCTCAGCAGGGCAATTCAAGATTAATTTATTCCTCCCCAAGGATGCCAACCTATGTTGTTTGTCCATGCTCTATCCCCTCTAAATGCTGAGCATCAAGCGAAGAAGCAGCAATTACCATTTTTAAAGTCAATGATATGACTCGTCCAGGATCCGAATTGAGTCACCGACCTCCTCCGGGACCTAGGGCGGACGCTCTCACCATTATCCGAGACTAACCATTGCTAAATTTGACAACCCAGTTATTCTCCGTGATTTTATTTAATATTCGCTCTGAAAAGCCTCTAATATTCACTCTGATTAAATCATTTCACTGAGGGTTATGTACAATGAATAAGCATCAGATATATCAGTCATGTCCATCTTTGTTATTAATTACACGACATGTTCAGTTGTTCACCAATTGCAAAGAATACAGCATCACCATGTGGTGAGTGTATCTTAACATTATGTGCTGTTTTTATATTGTAATAACCCACTTTTGATCATCATGTGTATGTATGTGTGTCCTTGGTTGTTATCTCCATATGTGGGTTTCAGAAGGTGGAATGAAGCCCTCCCAGGTCTCAAAGTATCGACCTTCATGTGTGTGTGTGTGTGTGTGTGTGTGTGTGTGTGTGTGTACCCTCGGACCCCGCTATTTGTGGGGGATACGCTCCTGCAAAATGCTGTGAATTGCGACACCACTAATAGCAGGGCATTGTTTTAATGGAAAAAGAGGGGGGGGGGGGGTTGGTTTCCAAGTCGCGAAAATCCGCGAATAGAGAGGACAAAACCGCGAATGGCGAGGCAAAATCTGCTTCAATGCCCTTGAAAAACAGCGAATTCATGGAACACGGCCGTGAATGGGGGAAAAAAAACGCCGATTCACTGAACACGGCCGCGAATAGGAAAAACAAACAAACCGCAATTTCGTGGAACACGGCCGCGATTAGGGGAAAAAAACCACAATTTCGTGGAACACGGCCGCGCTTAGGAAAAAAACCCCACGATTTCGTGGAACACGGCCACGATTAGGAAAAAAACCCCACGATTTCGTGGAACACGGCCGCGATTAGGAAAAAAAACCCCGCAATTTCGTGGAACGCGGCCGCGATTAGGAAAAAAAACCCACGATTTCGTGGAACACGGCCGCGATTAGGAAAAAAACCCCACGATGTCATGGAACACGGCCGCGATTAGGAAAAAAACCCTGCAATTTCGTGGAACACGGCCGCGATTAGGAAAAAAACCCCACGATTTCGTGGAACACGGCCGCAATTAGGAAAAAAACCCCACGATGTCATGGAACACGGCCGCGATTAGGAAAAAAAACCCCTCAATTTCGTGGTACACGGCCACGAGTAGGGGAAAAAAACCCACGATTTCGTGGAACACGGCCACGAGTAGGGGAAAAAACCCCGCGATTTCGTGGAACACGGCCACGAGAAGGGGGAAAAAACCCCGCAATTTTGTGGAACACGGCCACGAGTAGGGGAAAAAACCCGCGATTTCGTGGAACACGGCCAGGAGTAAGGGAAAAAACCCGCGATTTCGTGGAACACGGCCACGAGTAGGGGAAAAAACCCCACGATTTCGTGGAACACGGCCGCGATTAGGAAAAAAACCCCACGATGTCATGGAACACGGCCGCGATTAGGGAAAAAAAACCCCGCAATTTTGTGGTACACGGCCACGAGTAGGTGGAAAAACCCGCAATTTCGTGGAACACGGCCACGAGTCGGGGGAAAAACCCGCGATTTCGTGGAACACGGCCACGAGTAGGGGAAAAATCCCGCGATTTCGTGGAACATGGCCACGAGTAGGGGGAAAACCCCGCAATTTCGTGGAACACGGCCACGAGTAGGGGAAAAAAACCCGCGATTTCGTGGAACACGGCCACGAGTAGGGGAAAAAACCCCACGATTTCGTGGAACACGGCCGCGATTAGGAAAAAAAAAACCCACGATTTCGTGGAACACGGCCGCGATTAGGAAAAAAACCCCGCAATTTCGTGGAACACGGCCACGAGTAGGGGAAAAAAACCCGCGATTTCGTGGAACACCTCCACGAGTAGGGGAAAAAACCCCGCAATTTCGTGGAACACGGCCAGGAGTAGGGGAAAAAACCCGTGATTTCGTGGAACACGGCCACAAGTAGGGGAAAAAACCCCGCAATTTCGTGGAACACGGCCACGAGTAGGGGAAAAAACCCCCGCAATTTCATGGAACACGGCCACGAGTAGGGGAAAAAAACCCGCAATTTCGTGGAACACGGCCACGAGTAGGGGGAAAAAAACCCCACAATTTCGTGGAACATGGCCACGAGTAGGGAAAAAAACCCGCGATTTCGTGGAACACGGCCACGAGTAGGGGGGAAAAACCCCCACAATTTCGTGGAACACGGCCACGAGTAGGGGAAAAAACCCCGCGATTTCGTGGAACACGGCCACGAGTAGGGAAAAAAACCTCCCGCAATTTTCGCAAAACACGTCCGCGAATAGAGAAACAGGTCACATTTTATCACCCGTTAATTTAAAAACCGCGATTCGCATGGTTCCAAGTGTGTGTGTGTGTGTGTGTGTGTGTGTGTGTGTGTGTGTGTGTGTGTGTGTGTGTGTGTGTGTGTGTGTGTGTGTGTGTGATTATAGTTGTATTTTGTTGGCTCTAATCCTATCATCTTTCCCAATATAATGGACGGATTCGGATGAAATTTGGTGGACAGGTTGGTTTTGTGACAAGGAAGAATTAAATTAATTCTTTGTGGAGATCCGAATCTGGATTGGGATACTAGAGTTTTAATGAGTTTTATGTGATTCTTCACCATTGAGAGATCGGGCTAAAACCTATATATAGCACGGTATGACAAAACGTTATGGATGAGTTATGACCAAACTTGGTGGATGAGATTGGTATGTGACAAGAACAAGTTGATGAGAGTTTGGTTCAGGTCCGAATCCAGATCCGGCCTATCAGTGGCATACAAAACTTAAACTGTTCAGCCTGGCGGAGGTGTGCGCTCTACCGAGTGCTGGTCTAACCTTTCTCTGTATTCCTATGATCCACATTGAAACTGACATCCAACTAGGTTGCAATGCTTTCCACTTTCCTCTACTTCTCCACACATTCTTTTTTCAGAATATGCTCTCTCCATGTGAAATAGAAAATCTTGACTGCATGATTCCCTCAACTATATGGAGATAAGTTGTGGAAACTGGGGTGTATTGGGGCACACGGTACCTCAGGTCATTCCCTCTGGCAATATGTTGCCATTATATTTCATTCAACAAGGATCACTGCTAGAAGGGATGCCCCAATGCACCGCAGTTCTATCCATGTGGTTTTATCATGCAAGGCCTCTTCATGGATGAACGAGCTGTCAGTTCTCTGCTGTTTGAATCTAGAGAACTTTAAGCTTATAGTATTACATGAAGGAAACGGGGCATATGAATTTGTCAAATCTGATGTGCCTCATCACATTCATGAAATAATCAAATTGGCACGCTTTGAAAACAGTGTGTGTAATCAATCAAGGATAAGTTTAAAGTTGTTAAAGTAACCGTGAAATAAAGGGAGGAAATACAAGTCATCGTTTGTGATTGAATGATCAAATGGTAGATTTGATGGAAGAATGGATAACCGGGCATTCTCACAAGCATGAATGTCAATTATTTGCGTAAACTACTTCAAATTGGAACAATAAAGCTCTGATATGTTACAGGATATTCTACTTCAATGTTTTTTGTTTGAGGGCAATTGCTTTTCTCTCTTTGTACCAAGCATCACATTTTTCCTGTCTCTGACAGCCACAGAGGCTCGGGCTTCAATCCCGCATGTGCATTACTCTCCTTTAAAGCTTATCCTTGTAATATTGTGATATTAAAAATGAAAAACAAAATCAGGTGTATTTGTAAGGTAAACAAAACGAAAATTAGGAAAAGCCAAACATTTTTAGGGGGTCTTACCTGCATGCTATCAATGTACGCAGGGCGTGACATTCCGAGTGGACGGTGGTGAACTAGTGATCGCCCGCATTTTGCGAGGTGGTGCCATCGACCGTCAAGGTTTGCTACACGTGGGCGATGTCATCAGAGAGGTGAATGGGCACGAGGTGGCCGGGGACCCATCGGGCCTGCAGAACAGCCTTCGAGATGCCAGTGGCAGTGTCGTTCTCAAGGTTCTCCCCAGTTACACAAAACCCCCATTTTCCTCACAGGTGGGAACTTGATATAATATTTTAGCATTTGACATTGTTTGTGTGTTCACCACAGGAAATCTTGTGTGACAAGTTCAATTTTTTGTACTTTATATCAATCCATAACAATGTTTTATTGCTTATATAGTGATTAGGGTGCCACAGCATCTCATGTATTTTCTGTTGTACAATTTCCCCCAAAGGGTGTGCTTTCATTCTGCAAGCCAATAACTTATTTAAAGGTAGATTGAGTGAGCAGTATGAGCTCTTTATTTATACGCAGTCCAATTTCCACCCACCTCCAGTCCAAGAGAGCCCGGCGGACTTGGGTTTATGGATATTTTCCTGTATGGACATTTACAGATAGTTTTGACATTTATTCTGGAATCGTATCTATGAGTTACATAAGTTTGAAAAAATCTACTTTTTACCTAACCTAAAAAGTAAACATTTGCATCAGCGTATGTACATATTGTTACGGACACGACTTATTAAGATGTTATGCTGGGCCGAGCAGAATGACCGCCGTGTTCGCACAAGTTACCCGATTATACTCGAACGTTGACTAAGTCGCGCTATGCTAAATCAATGAAGGAAAGGACACAACGGCTGGATTAAAATGACACGACACCAGGGGTACGGTTCTCAAGACCTCCGGAGGAGGTTATAATATTGCGGAAGGTTAGATTACAAAGACAAGAGAGACAGCATAGAAAGGTGGGCACTTAAACACGGTCTTATCTTAGCCCCGACAGACGACAGATAAACGGGACAAGACTGACTCACACGGGGATTGATGGCAAGGAAGGCGGGTAGTCGATGGCTCAAGGTGCACTCTTGGCTCAGGGACAGAATCGACCCGGTCCGGTCCAGAGATGCGGGAGGTCTCACAGCGCTCGGAGGTGGCGTCTGGTTCTCCTTCGTGGCTGAGGCGCATCTGACGTCACGTCCGGAAGGTGGCTGCGTATATCCGGCGGGGAGTGACACGCCCTCGGCTCGTTAGCTCCGCCCCAGATGGAATCGGTCCGCCCTTCTTATTGGGTGCGGGGGGTTACCGGGCTCCGCCCTTGACGAGGAGCTGACAGTGAGCCCCTTCGTGGTAACCCCGTCGGAGCGCATGGTCAATGGCGGCTAACCAAGCCGGTGTGAGGACGCACACTCCCCGCACGCCGTTGTTGTAGTTGTTGTTTCATGGGGAAGATGGGAGGAGGTATGGGGAGGTCCTAAACTCACTACTGGTGCCATACAATCACATTCTGGTGCAACGAAGAGTCAGAATTAATGGAAACGAGTCCTTAACTGACATAGACTAAGAATAACTAGCAAGAGGTCCGAAAGTTGTCTACGTGAGATGCGGTGGACCTGGGCACGACATTTAATGGGGGAAGAAGGGGAAGGTCGGTTCTACAGAGTGTTGTTTACAGACAATGGGACTAGGGAATGGGGGATTGGGGATAGTTGGGGAGTATTGGGGAAATAAGGGAATATTTACAAGCGGATATGGAGGCCAAGTCCCATATCCGCAACATTGCACCCTTCTCTACCCTCGGGGCGTCCCGACCCGATAAATTTTTACCTATTTTAGTGTGGCACTCAGATGTAGTTCCCTCTACTATTAACTCTACCCTGAGTGCGACAGTTTTACAGATGTTCACAAATGAGTAAATATGTCCCCCTGCGACGTTGCACCCTTCTCCTCACAGAAACACACCCACAGGATAACCGAATCGCGGAAAGAATTCGCAAACTAAACATACAGCCGGTAGGGAGCATTATTTACAAGACTACGCTGATATTTACACTACGATCCAGGACCTGTTTTTGGAGGAACACATGCAGATGTTATGCATAGAGAGAGCACGCATGCCAGCATCGATACACCAACCCACGAGTGCTCTGTGGCCTTACGGCCTTTAATAATGTGCAGAGCACCCCTTCCAAGCACCAAAAGCACCACCCCATCACACAGTCAGCACCATCCGGTGCACCAATAAAATGTTTAATGATCATGGTGTGGTGTCGCAGCCGGCCGATGTTCTGCCGCTGGTCTTGCCTTCGTGTGGTGCACTTGGCCTTCGTACTTCTTTCAAAAATAAAGAAAGGCGCCAACCGCGTCCATTTCCTATTTGTGGCCGTCAGGGGGCCAACTATTAGTGGTTCACCTTGTATGGCATAGGTGCCACGTTGACCCATAGGTCCATCAACGGGTGGTGCTTGCCCGCAAAAGAACTGCGGTCCATTGTGGGTGGCCACCAAAATTGCGGTCCATATGGTGTATCGATCCAGGCAGCAAGCAGCGAAAGTGCAGGCCCACAACTGCGGAGCCAGCACCTCTCTCTCCTCTCTCTCTGCCCCAAAGCCAGATCCTCGGAGGTGGGAGACAAAAGAAAAGACAAGTGAGTAAGGTGGTAAGGGCGCAAAAGTGCACGCAATGTAAGGTAATGCACACTGGGGGCACATGGCAACCAGGTGAGACAGGTACGCTCCTACCGTACGCCCCCCCCCCCCCACCAGGTAACCTACATGGCCCCTCCCTTACCCCTTACTGTATCCACAAAACACAACACTACCCATAAACATCTATTTTACAAATTAACAAACGTCCCTACTGTCTTCCCCGTTCCTCCCATAAACCAGATTCGTCTTCTCTCCCTCCTAACCAATCAAATTTGCCATTTTCAACTCTCATCAAAATTTGCCATCTCCAACTCAACATCATAATTTGCTATCACCAATTCATCATCAGTCCCTCCTAGGGAGGGAGAGATGGAATCACCCCAATGTCTCATCCACGTCGTGATGCGTCTCACAAATCCTCACAGCAATTCTCATTTCCTGCAACAGAACAAAGAAAACACAGGTGTGGAGTCATCATCATCACCTCAGGTAAGTGGCTGCGTATGGTGCGACAGGTTCATCAATCCTAACTATTTCCTAAATGACTTTAACAACTTTACATTACCCGGGGTCTTTCTCCGGCCAAACCATTGGCCCTCTTACACTATGGGTTCTAAAAACCAATTCCCATTGACCAAACTGTGGTGCTTTTCAATTTGGGGTCTCACTCCCCCGATTCATCTCCCGGTGCCCTCGCACAATTTCTGGGCCGCGACGTGTACCTCTCCCAGCGGGTCTACCCACCTGCACACCCCCACCAGTAGTGTAATAATGTTGCTTCTGGGACACCTCCGTTTAACATGGGAAATCCCTATCTAATGTCATTTACCCCCTTGTCTTTTTCAAAAATCATAAACACCTCTATTTCTCCCACCCTCATCTTTATGAACCTTTTGTCTGTAGTACCTATCCTTAATGTTGTTCATTAGACCACTCAAACACTACAAATATTTGTTTTCTCTTATAGACCTATCATCCTTCTTCTACATATCATCTGGCAGATTAATCTTTGACCCACTCAAACATTGACCCATTCACTTCCATATTAATTCTTTCCCTCCCTCATTGCCCCTAAACACCTCTATTTCTCTCACCCTGTTCTTTACGAACCTTCTAACCTTTTGACATGTTATCCTTATTCATTAGACCACTTAAACAATGGTCCTTCTGTGTGAACCTGTGATCCTTCTGACCTTATGGACCTTTTAACCTTTTACTCTTAATATCATCTGGTGAATCATCTTTGACCCACTCAAACAACGACCCTACAAATATTTGTTTATGTGTGGGAAATAATTTAATTCTCCTACAACTCTCCTCACCGTCTAATACATTAACAAAAAATATGTTTGAGTTTGGTTCTTTATTAAGATATTTTAACTGAGCTAAGATAAAATGGTAAACCTCCCTCAATGTTCTTGTTTGAGCGCCTCCAGTGCCACATACCATTTTTAAATTAAAGTATATATTTTCCTGACAACCATCAAAGTTTTCCGTCCACTCAAAAATATTTCCATCTTTTTTACCCAATTCACCGGTATTTAAATTAATTCTCTTATTTGTTTTGTAAATTGTTTTACCAGTTGTCTTTTCAATTATACCTATTTGATATTTTTCACATTCGTTATGTTTACCATTTATATACCAAGGTTGATTACACCTCCACTCTTTAGTCTGGTTGGTACTTGGTTCTATCATTTATATAATAGTAAAAAGGCGGCGGTAGCCCGTTAAAATCCCTAACCCCATTTTTAACTTATCACTTATATACTTATATAACCATAAGGGAGACTATCAATTCCATTTTCTAAAATAAACCTCTTATCATCAAAAGCCCCCAATGCTTTCTTATTCATCTCTTCTGAATATAATTTATGTTTATAACTTCTTATTCCATTAATCTTTCTAAACTCTTCTTTCTTTGTTGTTAAACAGTTATAATAATCCTTAAAGTTTATTGTTTCTTTAATAACATTTTTCTTTACACCTTTTAACTTCTTATCAGTCTTTTCGACGTTATTCACAATGTATTTATAAGCATAAGCCTTAGACCTCAATCCCACAAATTCACTCATAACATTTCCTCCTAATTCATCCTTGAACTTTCCAATCACCTTTTTATTTTTAGAAGAGAACAACTCACTCTCTGGACTGTAATTACTCGTGTCATAGATATTAATGTCTCTTTTCATGTCTGAATAAACATCGTTGGTATTAATTTTCAAAATAAAACTATCTGTATCCATATAAAGTAGATTAACATCATTTTGATATTTCTTCCTCAAGTTATTATAAAAGTAATCATACATTAATGACTTTGATAAATCAAGAATTGTTGTTCCAATATAAATAGGTTTGTTCATTTCAATACTCTCTTTAATCAAATGGATCGCACAAAAGTTCTCAGTAAAGACCTCAGCTCGAGTAAAACTCGGTCTATTAATTAATTTTGATGCTTGTTCCCAAGATGTTGATAGTCTGATATTTTGTCTTTTCCTCACATTCTCCATAGTCTTACCAAAGACCGCATTATTCATCAATTTATAAAAGTCTTTCTCAAAATCTGTTTTTGACTCTGTTCTTCTTTGTGTATTAAAATCAATGTACCCCTTTAACCAATGACTTTGATTGAACTTTAGAACCCTATGGATCTTCTCTACTCTTAGACCTTTTGATAAATATTGTCGCAAATTTCTTTGGTGTAGAACATAATTTTTCTTGTTATATAATGTAGTAAGTAATTTTTCTGTTGATTCACCTATATCAAACGATCGTTGATAATCACTCAACCATTCTTTCTTTGGACTTGCTTTCTCACAAGCAAATGGGAGATCTTTGTGTAGGTTATGGAGTTCCTCTGGATATTTTAAATCAATTTCAAAATAATAACCAACTTTTTCTTCATCCAATTCTTTTTGTGTAGAGATACATACATCTTGTAAAACGTTTTTGTAGTCTTTTTCCTTTACCCATCTAAGTTTTCCATAAGGAAGAGCCTGAGACATTGCCCAGCCATACAGGTTGTTCGCGTCATAGTACATCAAGTAAGAACTCTCTTTCGTTGGATCATAATTTGGAAGATATTTGTTATTTGCTTTTGCGTATCTACTCGAGCAGACTTGTGAAATTCCACCTCTTTTTGCCTTTTCAATCATCAAAAGCATATCAACATCGGTTATCAAATCCAAATCTTGTTTTGTCATTTTCAACATCGCACTCCAGGCCAATCCAGGTGCTGTGTAGTAGTGAGCAGGATCCAATCCATATCCAGTGCGACAAACAGATCTAAAGGCTTCAAATACATCGGCCAATAAAAGCACATCAGTTTTGAGATACAAATCGTGATACTCGCCAACATTCTTGATGTTATATTTTTCCCAAACATTTTGTGCGTGTACATAATCTTTATCAGATATATGACTATTATTTAATTTGTTATAGAAATTTTCTTTTGAAGGAAGTTGTGTTTCATTGAATCTCTCAAATGAGTCCATATAGTCATAGGGGTAAATTCCCTTTTGTGTTAGAAAATCTTTATCTAAAAAATACTCTGAAAGACATGGAAACTCTTTTAGATTTTGAACCAAGTTAACCAATGGACTTGCCATGAATTTAAATGTATCAAGAAATCTGATATGAGTAATAGGAGATGTGTGAATTGTTTTTGTGAATGAAATGTATTTCTGATCCGTGTTTGGAATTGCTGAGATACTTCCAGAAGTCTTTGAGAGTTCCTTGATAAATAGATGTGTATCATAATGAGCGTTGTTATGAAGAAAGACAGGAATGAAAGAGGGGAGTTGATAATTAATATTACAACTTTGATGAGCCGGACCTCTATATTTACCAGTGAGATGACAATGGTCTCTAACCTTTAGACCTTTACCAATTTTCTCCTCACAAATATGACAGACATTGTTTTTTATAAATTCCCTTTTTTCTTTACTTGTTAAGGACATTGGTTTATTGGTTTCTCTCATTATCTTGGTTAATCGAACACAGTCTTTTTCTAGTCGTTTCACAAACTCCTCTGGGGTATTTGAGCCTCTATACATCTCTAACTTGTTATATTTATCACCAACGGATGATTTGATATAATAACAAAAACCACAAGGAGTATGTTTTTGATATTTATTTGTGTATGATTCTTTTGGATCTTGAGAAGCAGTATCAATTTTTTCTAAAATACTTTCAAAATCAGCATATATAACAAATGGATGTTTGATCTTTTTATTTTCATCTTTGAATGTGATCTTTGAGCCTTCTTTAGGCATATTGATTACCGTTGATTTATGTTCGCCACAATAATTTGAATGTTTATCTAATCTTTCTTGTGAATTGAAGAAGTTAAGACAACGCAAACAAATATATATTTTATTTGTTCTCTTACAGACTTGTGGTTTTATTAATTTAGCAATATCTTTGATGTATGTATAATGTGAATTTTCGTCTGAATTAAAATATAGAAGATTAATATGAGTTTGTTTACAATTGTCAGAAAGCTTTAAAACCTGAATGTTGTTTGTTTCTGTTAGACCATAAACATTAACTGATAAATTATTCATCTTTTCAAATTTAGGAATATCATTTAAAGTCATCGGAAACTTTAGATCTTTCGTATTTAATGTATTCTCATATTTTTTATAATGAGATACTCTTTCATCATGAAAATGTGGAGGATGTAAGTGTGCTAAAATAGACCAGAGAAAACATTTATTGTCTTTATTTTTGATATTGATAACTGCTTTTCTATTTTTGATAACACTGGGTAAATCAATGTAAGAAGAAGCTTTTAGAGGATCTGATTTAAGAATATGAATGTCTATGTAAATAATTTTTCCTATATTGAATCCACTTCCTACGATTGAATTATCCACATCTTGCTCTTGTTTAATAAGTTCATCATAGACTCCTGATGTTTTAAAATCTTGATATGAAGATATAAAGTGTGGCTCAGTTCTCATGTATGGTGCATCTATAACTCCTTCATCCTTTGTCATTTCTAATTTTACTCCCATATAAAATTTAAGTGGTTTCATTTCCTTTAGTGTTTTTTCAATCAACGTTTGAACAGCAGGTTTAACTATTTCTACAGCATCAACTATAGACTCTGGTTCAGGAGGTTTGAAGTTAAAGACTCTTATTTTAATATGTCCTTTGAATGCTCCATCAGAGTTTTTAGTTGTGATAAAATTTGATAAATGTAGATTTGTTTTAAGATGTATTTTGAAGCCTTTCTTGAGGATATTTTTATTACATGTAGAACAGTGTTTTGTTTCAGGTGGAAGAGGGGAAAGTTTGTTTAAAATGTTGTATGTATGTTTTGCGGTGAGAATATGTTGTTTATAATATTTTACTTCCTTCTCGCAAGTATCACAATAAACCATATTTATAGCGTGAGAAAACGTGGTGTTTTATATATATCACTGTGCTTAAAATAAAACACTTTTGAGCTTTACAGCTCCGTTTTATATATATCGCTGTGCTTAAACTAAAACACTTTTTCACTCAGAATCATCTAAGTCATAACTATCACATGAATACTCAGAATCATACTCAGAGTCATCAATAAAGCTACTCTCATAACTATCATTTGAGCACAAACTATTAGTATCATAACTATCATCTGTGTTCAATGAAATACTATCATCACCATCGTCCAAGTTCAATGAAATACTATCATCACTATCGTCTGAGTTCAATGAAATAGTAAAATCTTCACTGCTGTATTGACTCATATTTAATTAGCAAGAAAAATATTCCCATCAATATCTATATACTTTCTTTCATTAACAGATTCAATCTCTACAATTTTTATATCAAAAGTTATCTTTAAATAATCTCTAACTATCATAGAACGAAATGACATTTCACCAGAAATATTAACATCATTCATTTTACTTAGATCTACACCCTTTGGATTATTAAAGAAAATACAAATGTCTCCTCTAGAATTATTAATGGTCTTATCATTCTTTTTCAAAGTATCGTGGTCAATCACTTTTTCAAGCTTTGAATAAATTGCCAGGAGTAGAGGAGAAACTTTTGTTAGATTTACTTTAATGGATGTCTTTCCAGGTATAGTTAGAGCTCTTCCTTTAAATGAAATAGAGGGGCTCATGTTATTTTCCATAACTGGTTTTACCCAAAAATTTCCATATTTATCTTTGTTCAATTTAACATCTTTGACATATTTTTCTATATCTTCCACCGAAGTAGAGATTGATTGAAATTTGTCTTTTGTGCTTTGAAACATTGTATTTATTAATGAATAAACTTGCGTTTAGTTTAAGTAAAAATTTACCACATAAATATGATAAGTTCTGAAGGATATTTAGAATTTCCAGACTCTCCATATGATAAATTAGAGAATTGTCCGGCTTGTGATAGAGTGGGGCTTAATGATGAGGATTCATATAAACAATGTATTTTCTGTGATTTAATTTTAATTAATGATAATAAGAAATATAAAAAAATATATAACTCTTTTAAATTAGAACCAAAAATGAATTACTTTACAAGATTAATAAGAGAGATGAATGTTAAGTATTGTGATGATAATACACCATTTCTTTCAAGGGAAGAGACTATTTGTATTGAGGAAATGTATAAGGGTTTAATGATATTTATTATTCAAAATAATTTTAATGGAAATGTTAATACAAGATACTATATAAATAAAATAATGAATTATTTTGAAATTAAACCCGAACTCAGGATAAAATATAGAGTTTCTAAAATAGCTCAAAAAAAGTTAGATGACTTGTTTTCCAAATATATAAATGAATGATTTTTTACCCGTTTGGGAAAATAAGATAAAATTTAATAACCATAAAAACATTCCAAATTCATTGAGATGTCTAATAGTTGGTTCAAGCGGATGTGGAAAAACCTGTTTACTTTTAAAGATGCTCCTTGGTCCTAATTTTTTAGATTATGATAATTTAATAATTTTTACAAAGTCTAGTTTTCAACCCGAGTATCAACTACTCTCACAGGGTTTTAATGCAGGTCTTAAAAAGGAAGACATTATCGGTTTATTTAAACTTCAAAACAAACTAAATGATTATAATATTGAAGATATAATACAATTATTTTGTGATACACAGAAATCAAAATCGAAACCAAAACCCATAACTTGTATTCTCAGTGATAATACGGATGATATACCTTCACCTCAAGATTTAGATAAATCAAAAAAGAACCTCGTCATCTTTGATGATTGTGTTAATGAGAGAAACCAAACAGTAATGGACAGCTACTATACAAGAGGGAGACATTCTTCTTGTAATTGTATTTATCTTAGTCAGTCATATTTTCAACTCCCTCGACGCTCAATAAGAAACAATGCCAATACTTTTATTTTATTTAAGTTAAATTCAATAGATGTAAATAATTTTTGGAGAGATAATTGCTCTACGTTATGTAGTAAAAAAGAATTTGAAAATTATATGAAACACACGATTGGAAAATATAAATATATTGTTGTGAAACAAGATGAGATATTAAAGGATGTATTTTTATTTTAAACATAATTACATATATAAATGACAACAATTATTATTAACCTTGTGGGTAAATCTGCTTCTGGAAAGAACTTTCATAAATCTAAACTCTTGAATAGTAAAAATGAAAAGATTGTAAGTTTTTTTAAAAAACACCCTATGATTCGTTTTGTGAGTACTACAACCAGAGCAAAGCGACCAGGAGAAGTAGAAGGGAAAGATTATTACTACATTTCAATGGAGGAACATATGCGATTGAGGAACGAAGGTCAAATATTTGAGGAGGTCTCTCTTGGTTCTACAAAATATTCACATTGTAAGAGTGAGTTAAATAAAGTAAAATCTAATGGTCTTGGGATTTTAGAAACTAATCCTGAAGGAATGAGACAAATTATTAAACAATTGTGTGGTGATGGAGTTAAGATTTTATCATTCGGTTTTGATATCGATGAGGAGATTCAACGCAAACGTATGAAAAGCAGAGATACAAGTATTAGTGAAGAAGAAATAACAACTCGTATTAATACCAATAAAGAATTTGATGAAATATTTAAAGAAAAAGATTTATTTCAACACATTTACTATAATGATGAAGAAAAGGAAAATTTTCCCATTGACCTTTACAATTCATTAAATGATATTTTTCAATAAATAAATACAGAAAATGAATACCGAAGAAAGAGAAAGAAAGTTTAAGGAACATCAACAATTAGTTTCAAAAGTTGTTAAACAACAGGAAGAGATAAAGAAGAAACGGAGACAGAAACTAACTGGTGAAGAAGCCTTTGAAAGAAAACAAGAGAAATTCTTTAAACCACTTTTGAAAACTCAACAATCACCTACAGTTCCCACGGTAGAATTTACTCCGAAAAAACTTCAAATGCTCAAAGATTTTAGTCAGATAACAAAACAAGAACTTGGTGAATTAGAATATGATGACGAGGGATTATTTCGGAAACTTGAGCAGGTAAATCAACCCCCTAATTATGTTGTGGAAGCTCTTCAAAACAATGAATATTCGGCGGGTTCAAAAACCAGAGCAGGTCTCATTCCAACAGAAGAACCAGCAGTGTTTCATCTTGTGGAAGAAAAGGTATTGATATTTAATGATGAATTGATGTTCTTGAGTTCTACTCAACCAAATGTTAAATTAACTCCAAGATTAATGTTTCTTCTAACAAACCCCGGATTCAGCGGTTCAAAATATTTTGAGGAACCACTTGATATGGAAAGAGAGGAAGATAGGGTATATATTGAGTTGTTAAATGCACTTGATTATGGAGTTTCTGTTGCTGGTAAAAGTAAGAAGAATGAGAAGGAGAAACATATTATTGATGCTTTAAGTAAGCTTGGTTCGGGTGTTAGTTTTCTTCCAAATGACCCATCACAATTAGTTAATAGGCTATTATTGTTGTTAGGTAGTAAGAAGGCTGGAAACAACAATTGTTTTAATGAATCCTCAGCCATTTTAGATCAGTTGATGAATATGAAAATAATTAATAAATGTCAATACAAAGATATTTTATTAGATATTAAATAAGATGAGAAGCACAATTCTTAGTTTTAATTTCACAACGAGCGATTACACAGCTTCATTCCCTTACCCACTACAACTTGACCCCCTTACCTCATATGAGGCATCTTTATTGTCAATGGAAACTTATAATACCTTGTTTAATATCACAGAGAAAAACAACAAGTTTAGTTATAATCCAGGAAGTGGATATAAAACTATAACCGTTTCACCTGGAGCTTACGAGATTTCTCAAATATCTTCAGAAGTCTCTCGCCTTATGAAAGAAAAAGGTGATGAACCAAAAAATATTGTAATAGATATTCAAAAACACACTTCAAAATCAACTATTAAACTTAAAAATAATTATAAAGTTGATTTCACGATTGAAAATTCGTTTAGAGAGCTATTGGGTTTCTCTTCAAAAAAGATTGAAAATAACGGGACGTTTTACAGTGATAATGTTATCCAAATATCCTCCGGTATAAATTCAGTATTAATTCATTGTGATTTGATTGATGGTGCTTATAACGATGGAATAAGAACAAATACAATATTTTCATTCAGTGCATACTCAACCCCGATTGGTTATAAATTTAATATGGAACCAAAAAATCTTGTCTATTTACCTGTGTCAGGAAAAACCATATACAGAGTAAATTTTAGGATAACCGACCAAGATAATCGTATGATATCCTTTAATGATGAAATTATATCCATCAGAATTCACCTACGTGAAGTTTTTCAATAAATAAATAATGGTTATTGTGAGAAAACACGAGTTGGGAAAATATAAAATAATTACAGGGGAGGGCATGTTCCTTTCACCAGACTATACAAGGTATGTGGGTAGAGGATACTATAAACCTAAGAGACAACGAGGTGTAGGTCATCAATTTCGAAATAAAGGAGATGGGATAATTGATACTCTAATGGGTATTGGTTCAACCATCCTTAAACATAAAGACCTAATTGGTTCAACTGCTTCTGCCGTGGGCTCCGTTGCGGGTGCTATAAAGAGTATAAAAGATGCTCAAAAGGAGTCTCATAAATTACAAGCAATCAAAGAAATAAAAAAAGGTAAAACTCAACTATCTTCACAAGAACGACAAAAAATCATTAAAATACTTGGGTCAGGGTTTCAACAATTTTAATGCTATATAAATACAAGTATGGAAGCGATTGATAGTATCTATGATTTGGATGATACGATTATCATTTCAAACTCCACTAAAAAGGAAGACTATTTTAAGGTAAATGCTATAACAGGAACAGACTGGAATTCAAACGGAACAAAAAGTTTTGAAATAAATAATCAACAAACTTACTTGAATATAGCTGATAGTTTCTTGCTGTGTAAATTTAAATTCACTAAGGCTGCGAATAATACTAATGCTACACTCGTAAATGATTTCTTCTGGAAAATGTTTGACAGTGTCCGCCTGTATATTGGAACACAAGAGGTTGAAGCGGTTGATTATGTCTCTGCTACATCTGAAATGATGAAATTTACACTATATTCGTTTAGTGATAGAATGGGTAAGGGAGCTGTTGAGGGTTTTATTCCTGATATGTCAACGGGTACAAACGCAGACCCTGGTTATAGTCAAAGGAAGTCAATGTATAATGATGACGCAAAAGCTGAGAATAGTTTTACCGTAGCAGTACCTCTGAAAGGTATATTTGGATTTTGTGATTATGATAAAGTTTTGTATGGGCTTAAAATTAGATTTCAACTACAAAGGAATGATAATGTAAATAGATTGCTTTTTGGGGATGAAAATGCTTTTGGAGAAAATAATAAATTTGTTATTAATGATTTGTGTTGGTATATCAGTGAATATACTCCTAATCTTAAAACGGAAGAGATGTTAAATAGAAGACTTAACTCAAAGAAACCGCTAAATGTATCATACCTTAAAAGAAGATGTCAACACGTTAAACTGGAACACACTACCTACACTTGGAATTTAGGTGTTCTTCAAGGAAAGCCACGATACCTCTGGCTCATTTTTAAAAAACCAGATGGAGAGGACGGTACTAATAAGAATAATGCCCTGAGTGATAATGCAAAGGTGAAACAACTTCGGGTTTCTCTTGATGGCACATTTTATCCGCGAGATAGATTGGAAATTGATTGGGAAAAAAATGATTATGCGGAAGCCTACAAGTCCTACCAAAAGGTGTGTGAAAGTAATGGTAATAATGATCCTATTTTGGATATGGTTGCGTTTCAAAAACTTTATACAATCTACGCAATTGACCTGAGTTCTCAAAAGGAAACTATAAAGTCTAATCGAGTGGATACTTCTCTATACATTGAAAGAGGGGAGAGTGAAGAGGTTAATGCATATTGTTTGCTTTTGGAGGAAACAGAATTACAGATTAATACAGATAATGGTGTTATGATTAATATCACATAGGTTTTTTCTCATAAATAAATGGTTGGGGTATATGTTAATCAAATCAATCTTAATAAATTAACATCTTGTATTCAAAATCAAAAGCCTTGTATTATTAATGTTAATACAATTCAAAGAAAAGGAGCTGTAAGAATTGATGTTTTACTCACACACACAAGTAAAAACACTAAATGATGTTGGATCACTTAAAATTAAAATGACGAAACCTATGTTAAAGAAATATTCAATAGACGAGTCAAGAGGAGGATTTCTCCCGTTTCTAATTCCTTTATTTGCTGGTTTAAGTGCGGCGGGAGCATTGACTGGTGGTATTTCAGCAGCGGTAAAAACTGCTAACGAAAGGAAGGCACAACTAAAAGCTCAAAAAGAATTGGAAAGACATAACAAGGAGTTGGAGAAACAAATTAGTGGAAGTGGTGTAATTGTAGATTTTGCTCAAAAACTTGAAAGTCTACCTGATAAAGCTAGATTGTTGGTTGGAGATATGCTTTCCTCTATCGCTCAAGCGGGTGTTAAACTAACTAAACGGGGTAATGGATTGTATCTTTCTCATAAATAAATGGATAAATGGTTTAAACAATTTGGAAAGAATACAACGTCAAATATAGAACTAGCTAAGTATTGTAAAACACTAAAAATTGATAATGTGGTTATTTGTATGAGAGATGAATTAACACATATAAATAAGAATACAAAGAATATTATTATGAATTTAGACACACAGAATGGTTCTCATTGGTTTTGTATTCATAATAGTAAGGATAAATATTATTTTGATAGTTATGGTATGCCACCACCTGTTGAAGTAATACAATTCTTACAGAATGGTGTTTATCAAACATTCCAAGTTCAAGAAATTAATTCTAAATGTTGTGGCCAATTATGTTTATATGTATTATTTCAACTCAACAATAATGAAAATTTTTATGATATCATTTTTTATCTAATATAAATGACCTATGTTGGAAAAGATGGTTCTATCTTTGGAAAATCCTCTCAGGATATTGATTTATCAAATTATTATACAAAGGCACAGGCTGAACGACAAAAATATAGTGTAAGTAAAAATATTAATATGAAGAATACTTATAAATTAATCAATTATCCAAACCCTACAGATGCGAATGACTTGATTAGATTCAGTGATTTATCACAATATATATCTTTAAAGAAAACAGCACGTTTTGTGAAACAAGTAAAATTTACAACCACAACACCTGGTTATACTGACCATACACCTTTCCTCATTGAATTTAACTACCTGCTTACAATTAAATTTTATAAAGAAGGACATTTAGTTAATATGCGAATTAATAAATGGGGGTATGATATGCCTGATTTAGGGTATAATTGGTCTTTTTCAATAAACATAGAAGACCTACATGATTTAAATCAGTCTCGTAAAGAAGAATATTATCCACTTGGTGAAGATAAGGATTTATGTGGAAGTACAATTAGTAAACAACAAATACGTGATTTTAAGAAAATAAAAATATATGATAGTATAGCGATGGTTCGCATGACAAAGAAGGAAGGTAATGAGATAAGGATAGAAAGCCGAGGAATACAAACCGATTTGGTAGTGGGAAGATGGGGTGGTATTACCTGTCATAATATTAATCTCACATATATTTCTGATACATAAATGGCAGGAAGAAGACTACAAGAGAATTATAATTTTTGTATTCAAGGATACCTACAAGAAAAGGGTGCTCGGTATTACATACCTTATGATTTGGAGCATATACATGGGAATTTTGTCATAAAAAACTGGCCTTATACTGATATTGTTAAACCCACAAATAGAGACTTGTTTAAAATATTAAATAAAAATGAACTTCTCAAAGTTATGAAATATAAAACTCTTTTAGAAATCGTCAACAAATCTTATTGGTATCCTATTATGAGAAAAATAATTATAGATACAAGAATATCTCAAAATCCAGATGAGTATATGTATAATATTCTTTGGGGTTCAAACTCAAGGGTAGCAAGGGATGAGGAAGGAGTTGAAGAAGAGAAGGAGGAAAGAGAGAAAAAGGAGAAGGAGGAAAGGGAGAGGGAGGAGAAGGAGGAGAGGGAGAAAAAGGAGGAGAAGGAGGAGAGGGAGAAAAAGGAGAAGGAGGAAAGGGAGAAAAGGGAGAAGGAGGAAAGGGAGAAAAGGGAGAAAAAGGAGAAGGAGGAGAGGGAGAAAATGGAGGAGGAGGAGAGGGAGCAAAGAGAGAGGGAGGAAAAATATAAAAAGATGGAAATCACTGAGATTCATAAAAGATTGAGTGTATTAAAGCAAATAAATCAATCTCAATGCACCGAAGAGGAAATTAAAGAATTAACAACTCTTATGAAGATAATGGTTTCAAAAATAAGAACGTCAATGTCTTCAATTTCAGGGAGGAGATTTAAACGAGAAAGTGGTGAAGAAGAAGAAGAAGAAGAAGGAAAAGATTATGTGATTGATGATGTTGGTGTCATTGACTTTAGTTAGTTTTTATTTGTAAATAAATGGAGGAGAGAGTGAAGGCATTCCTTAGGATTCTTTATGTTTTAAAAATAAAGATTGAAATGTATATGTTGAAAACCAAAAAGGTTTTGATACTCTGTCGGAATTTTTCTGATAAATAAATATGAGTTATTGTCTCAAATGTAAAAAGAAAACTAAATCTAAAAATATCTCTTATGTTAAAGCTAAAAATAATAGAGTTTATCAAAAAGGAATATGTCAAGTATGTGGCTCTAAAAAGTGCCAATTCATCTCTCCTAAAAGAGGAGGAGACATACAAAAGTTTCTGTCAGGAAGTAAATTTACAACAACTGGAATTCCAGGGGAATTACACCTTCCAGGGTATTCTTTCTGTGGTCCAGGAACAAACTTGGATAAAAGATTAGATGAGGCTGACAATCCTAAACCTTGGTCTAAACCTACAAATAGGGTTGACGAAGTGTGTATGAAGCATGATATTGCTTATGGGAAAACCACTACGTTGACTGAAAAACATAAAGCCGACAGCGAAATGTTGTATAATTTGTCTTTGATACAAAATCCAACGTTGAGAGAGAAAGTTGATAGGTTTATTGTGAGAAATTTGATAAATGCTAAATTGAAACTTGGTCTTGGTTATTCCTCAAAAAACTATTAGGCTCTAATGATGCCATCAAGACTGAGGAGCTTTTGGCTGAAGAATTACACAAACCTATAATCACAAAGTTTAAAAGAAGGAAGGTTTATTCTAAATACACTGACCACATATGGTCCGCTGATTTAATTGAATTGAATAATGACAGGGGATACAGGTATGCTTTAACCGTTATTGATTTGAGGAGTAGATTTGCCTGGGTTGTCCCTTTAAAAAATAAAAGGGGTGATACTTTAATGTTAGCCTTTAAGCTAATATTTGATCGGGATAAAAGGAAACCAAAGAAGTTATGGACTGATGAGGGAACAGAGTTCTATAACAAAATATTCATGAAATTTCTTAAGGGGAAGGGTATTAAATTATACAGCACCTTTAATGAAGGAAAGGCAGTTGTTATTGAGCGTTTTAATCGTACTTTAAAAGAGAAATTATATAAAAAATTCACACAACTCGGTTCTCAAAAATGGGTGTATTTAATTCAGGATATTGTAGATAATTACAATAATACAGTTCATTCATCAACACAATCAAAACCATCAGAAACATTTACAAAATTAGAATATGAAAAGGAGATTAATTTGAGAAAGCCCAAGTTTAAAGTTGGTGATATTGTAAGAATATACAAATGGAAAAGTCATTTTGAGAAAGGTTATACACAAAAATGGACTCGTGAATTATTTAAAATCATTGATGTAATGGATACAGTCCCTTGGACCTACAAATTATATGATTTAAATGGAGAAGAAATCTTGGGTTCATTTTACTCACAAGAATTACAAAAAACACAAGTAAGCAGATAATACCCTTGAAAATAATAAATAAATAAATAAAATGTAATGGGGATACGTTTTTAAATCTGTGAACCCCAAACACAGAATCCCACAACTTTTTAGTTGGGGCTTAACTTTTGTGTGTGTATAATGGGGATACGTTTTTAAATCTGTGAACCCCAAACACAGAATCCCACAACTTTTTAGTTGGGGCTTAACTTTTGTGTGTGTATAATGGGGATACGTTTTTAAATCTGTGAACCCCAAACACAGAATCCCACAACTTTTCAGTTGGGGCTTGACTTTTGTGTGTGTATAATGGGGATACGTTTTTAAATCTGTGAACCCCAAACACAGAATCCCACAACTTTTCAGTTGGGGCTTAACTTTTGAGTGTGTATAATGGGGATACGTTTTTAAATCTGTGAACCCCAAACACAGAATCCCACAACTTTTCAGTTGGGGCTTAACTTTTGTGTGTGTATAATGGGGATACGTTTTTAAATCTGTGAACCCCAAACACAGAATCCCTCAACTTTCCAGTTGGGGCTTAACTTTTGTGTATGTGTGAGTGAGTCATAATAATATACAAACCCTAACCCAACCCCATCCCTAACCCAAACCCATCCCTAACCCAAACCCATCCCTAACCCAAACCCATCCCTAACCCAACCCCATCCCTAACCCAACCCATTCCTAACCCAACCCCATCCCTAACCCAACCCAATCCCTAACCCAACCCCATCCCTAACCCAACCCCATCCCTAACCCAACCCCATCCCTAACCCTCACATTCAAAATCCCAACCCTAACCCAACCCCATCCCTAACCCAACCCCAACCCTCACATTCAAAATCCCAACCCTAACCCAACCCCATCCCTAACCCAACCCCATCCCTAACCCTCACATTCAAAATCCCACCCAAACCCTAACATAATCTTTTTTTTCTTCTTTTTAAAAAATATGTATTTCATTTTTTTTTTTTCCTCTTCTTCCAATTCTGTCTTTCAAGGCTTTCAAGTTTGAAGAAGTAGAAATGGGAAGAAAGAATTTTCCAGCATTTTCTTCCTCGAACTTTCTTGATATTGCTTAAATCAAGCGTCATTAAACAAAGAACATTGTTCATTGCTTTAGAATCCAAAGAGTCTCCAAGATGGACCCCACAGGTAGAGTCTCCAAAATAAAACCAACTTTCCAAGTTCCCAAGGTATAACCACATTCCTGTTGAGCCTCCAAGATAGGTATCACATTCCGAGTCATCAAAACAAAACCCCCATTCCGAGTCTCCAAAAATATAACCATCTTTCCAAGTCCCCAAGGTAGAACCACAATTTTCAGAAATATTTGGGGTTTCCGTGATAAGTCTCACATAGTATAACTGCGGACCATCAGGGAAAACTTCCCTTTCCCAATTTTTTAGGGTTTCTATGATGTGTCTCACATAGTATAACTGCGGACCATCAGGGAGAACTCTCCTTGCCCAATTTTTTAGGGTTTCTATGATGTGTCTCACATAGTATAACTGCGGACCATCAGGGAGAATTCCCGTTTCCCAATTTTTTAGGGTTTCTATGATGTGTCTCACATAGTATAACTGCGGACCATCAGGGAGAACTCTCCTTGCCCAATTTTTTAGGGTTTCTATGATGTGTCTCACATAGTATAACTGCGGACCATCAGGGAGAATTCCCATTTCACAATTTTTTAGGGTTTCTATGATGTGTCTCACATAGTATAACTGCGGACCATCAGGGAGAACTCCCCTTTCCCAATTTTCAGAAATTTGTGGGTCTCCAATGTATGACTTGTATTCTGGCTCATCAAGGTAGAACTTGTTCAGTGGGTTTTGTTTTGATAACTCACAACAAGTATCATCATGGTAAAACTCTTTTTCAGGATTTTGTGGATCTCCAAGGTATAACTCTTTGGCTGGGTCATCAAGGTAGAACTCGTTCTGGGGGTCTTGGTTGTTCAAAATGTCTTCAAACAAAAAAATAACTTCATCCCAAGTTGTGTTAAAAGCAGAATTTTCATTTCGTATCTCAGATACAATTTCCTGTGAAAGAAAATAACAATGTATTAATTTAATACAATATTTTTATTTGTATAAATCAAGCTCTATGAATATTAAAATAAACTTTGTTAACTCTTACATGAGTCTCATCTAAAAAAAAAAAAAAAAAAAATAATTAAATAAATAAATAAATAAATAAACAAACTTACCTCCCTCCATTGATAAGAGGTTCGAGTCCAGTTCATCAATCTGAAGGTTGAGTTCTACACAGGTAGTAGGACTCCAAGGAATAGCAAAGTTATCCCATTCCATTTCGGCATAGGAGTCCATTCTCAAGTGAAGCAGAAAGCGTGTTTGAAAAAGCCTGTGTGGTCGGTGCCTTTTATAAGAAGGGCTGGGTGTGTGTCATTTCCTGTGGAAATTCCCTGGGCGTGTCTTAACTGGAAATGATGTGATGGAAATTCCCTGAAAATGATGTAATGTATTACCTGGAAATGATACAATGCTGAAGAGTTTATAAAGTGGGTGGGACTTAGCAAAAGTGGGCGGAGCTTAGCAAAAGTGGGCGGGACATAGCAAAAAGTGGGCGTGGCCTAACAAAAAGTGGGCGGGGCTTAGTAAAAGGTGGGCGTGGCTTACCAAAAGTGGGCGGGGTTTACCAAAAAGTGGACGGAGCTTAACAAAAGGTGGGCAGAGCCTACCAAAAAGTGTGTGGCACTGGAGGCGCTCAAACAAGAACATTGAGGGAGGTTTACCATTTTATCTTAGCTCAGTTAAAATATCTTAATAAAGAACCAAACTCAAACATATTTTTTGTTAATGTATTAGACGGTGAGGAGAGTTGTAGGAGAATTAAATTATTTCCCACACATAAACAAATATTTGTAGGGTCGTTGTTTGAGTGGGTCAAAGATGATTCACCAGATGATATTAAGAGTAAAAGGTTAAAAGGTCCATAAGGTCAGAAGGATCACAGGTTCACACAGAAGGACCATTGTTTAAGTGGTCTAATGAATAAGGATAACATGTCAAAAGGTTAGAAGGTTCGTAAAGAACAGGGTGAGAGAAATAGAGGTGTTTAGGGGCAATGAGGGAGGGAAAGAATTAATATGGAAGTGAATGGGTCAATGTTTGAGTGGGTCAAAGATTAATCTGCCAGATGATATGTAGAAGAAGGATGATAGGTCTATAAGAGAAAACAAATATTTGTAGTGTTTGAGTGGTCTAATGAACAACATTAAGGATAGGTACTACAGACAAAAGGTTCATAAAGATGAGGGTGGGAGAAATAGAGGTGTTTATGATTTTTGAAAAAGACAAGGGGGTAAATGACATTAGATAGGGATTTCCCATGTTAAACGGAGGTGTCCCAGAAGCAACATTATTACACTACTCCCACCACTGCAGTTGCCTCCGAGCTTACCTGCTCCTTACCCTAACCTAACTACCTGGGGAAGGCCCTCTGGCGCTCTCCCCACTCGGTGCCCTCTCTGGCACTGGGCTGCCCGATCCACACCCGGGATCCTCAGGCACCCACTCACAACTACCGGCTCCCAGAGCCCACCTGCGGCCTCACCTGGCCGACATCCTCACAGTGGTGGAGTGCCCAACCAACTACACACACTAACAGGCTACACGCCCAGCCATTTCCACAACACTAATGCACCCATCCACAACACCATTCTGCAACCGCACCACAAATGCCAATATCCAACCACAATTTACCTATACCCTCTACCTAACACTTACACTACCCGCCCCGGGTATCCGTGATGGGGGTCCACTCTTCCCCCATTCACACCTTCGCACCATGCACACCACTCCGTACCACTTACTCCAACTCTCTCCACACACCTGTACTTGCACACCTGTGCTCTCACACCTGGTGCCACCTGCACCCTTCTCTCCCCAAGCGCATTCGCGCTGATCCACACACTCACTACTCATCCACTGCTCCACACACCTGTCCAGTTCTCACACACACGGCATCATCTCATCTAACTACTCCCCTCTGAAACTTGCGCTTCCCAGTCGCCCCTTTAAACTATTGCGCTCCCACGTCATTATCATCCATACTAATCTACCTGCGTCCCCACTACAGGTATCAGTCACTAACTAACCTTAACGTTACCTAACGTCATCTTCGCTAGATCCCTATCAATATCCTAACCCACCCGGGCTAGTTTTCACTGCCATAAACCCCATAAGCTATTGCGCATTTGCCCCACCATGGGAAGGGTGGCAGGGATGCCCCCCTTACCCACCGGGCCCATCGCTCACTACCAATTTTGCACATCAAATTTCAACAAATCAAAAATTTGGCCAATCACTGCCCATCATCTGGCAATCATTACTGCCAATCCTTTGCCAATCATCAAATTTTGTTTTTCTAATTTCGGGGCCAAAACACTATCCTCATCACACAGTCTACTCACTAATGCCTCTCGGTGCGCCAATTCCTGTCCAAAGCCCGGCTTCGTAAAGCCAAGCCATGAATGCGGGTTGTTCTGTGCCAGCGGCTGGATGCGTCCGGCACTCGGTGCAGGGACGGGGGCTTACCCGGGCCGAGATCCCACGCACCATCTCGGCGTGGAGCCATCCAATGTCCCGATCTCGACCTGCCGGAATGCCTCAACAAAAGGTGGTCGCCATGACGACCCTTTCTATCGGGCTGCCCGCTCCGCCTCGTGGAGCACGGACGCGGCCGTTCAAAGCGAGGCCCAGCACGCACCGAGGGCCCGATTCGGCTAAAAGTCGCTCTAACCTCTAAACCGGTTACCGTCGATGCTTCACCTGGACGCTTACACCCCGCAGCCCGTTCCTTCCTCACACATCCAGCCGTTTCCATGCTCCTCGTACCTTTCCTTACACACCCAGGTACACCCATTCCACTCACAGCCTTGGTCACACACCTGACCACCGAACACTTTGGCACACATTCGTTGGTCGCACACCTCACCAACACACCTCTTCGCGCCCCCTCCTCTGTCACCTCCTCTGTGACAATCACAGGTGTGCTCTCATTCGCACACCCAACCACGTGCCTCACCACCAACTCCAGCGTGCATTCCCACTCACGCTCTACCATTCCAGGTGTGCATCCTTCCATCCCAGGTGTACATCCTCGCTCACCTGTCACAACCAACTCACTCTCCTTGTCACTCTCACTACTCTCACCTCCATTCTTGACAGCGCACTCACCCTTACTCTTGACAGCGCACTCTTTCCTCATGCACCTGTCCGTCACACACCTTTCAAGCGCACACTCTCCCGTTACACCCTCTGTAACACTCACCACAGGTGTGCATTCTTCCTTGCCTTTGACAGCGCACTCTTTCCCCATGCACCTGTCCGTCACACACCTTTCTTGCGCACACTCTCCCGTCACACCCTCTGTAACACTTACCACACCGCGCTTCCATGTGCTCCCTCGCACACGCGCTACGACCGACTCACTCTCGCCAGCACCCTCACTCCTTGGCACGCACTTTTTCCTCACTCACCCCAGAGTCGGACTTTCTCGCACACCTCCTTTTTCGCACACCAGACCTGTCGCACACTTCACCAACGGCCTCTCACGAACACCCGGGTCCATCTCGACCCCCAAGCTTCTTAAATCCCCTGGCGCATCATACGCACGACCATATTGGTCACCACTTACACCGGGTCCTCTTCCTCTTCGCTTCTCCTCCATCACCTGCGAATCCCTCATCCGGTTAATGAGCACATCATCACGATCCAAACACAGACTTTGGACCAATTCTTTTACTTCCTCCTTTATCTCTTTCTTATCCTCTCTCCGTCGCTTCTTAATTTCGCTCACCCCTTCTTCCACTTCTTCTAATTTCTGCTTCACCTCTTTTATTCCCCGGTACGTCTCCTCAAGCTCGTCCTCCAAGGCTACCTTGACCGTTTCCATGTGCGTCCTCACCTGCCGGTCCTTCGTCTCCATTACCTCTGTCACCTCGTCCAACCTCGTTGTCAGTCCCTCACGTACCATCTGACATTGCCTCTTCGTCGCTATCAAGTCGTCTTTTAGTTCTTTCTGTGTCACTTTTAACCCTCCTAATACCGCAGTGTTCCTTTGAACCTGCTCCGTTAGTCCTTTTTGTCCCTCTGTCAGCTGTTCCACCTCCTGCGTCAGGTCCTCTATGCCCCCTTGTAACTTTACAGTCCCCTTTCTCACCTCCTTCTCCATGCGCTCCTTACAGTGCCTCACCTCCTCGCGCACTCCTCCGACCTCCTCACTCACCCCTCTTCTGATCTCCTCTCCCATCACTTGCATCTCCTGCCCAGATGCCACCCTCATCTGCTCCATTTCCTCCCTGTGAGCATCCAGTTTGGTTTCTACCCCGATTTTCACCTCCTCTATTTGCTCTCCCATTTGTTTGATTTCCCTGGCAGATTGTTCCCCTATTTCCCGCAATTTGTCCTCCATCCTATTTTCTAACCCCATTAACCCATTTTTCACCCCCTCTAACTGATTCTCCTGGGCAGCCATTCTGTTTTCCACCCCCGTTAACCCATTCTTTACTTCTTTTATCCCGTTGTCTAACCCCTCAAAATTATTGTCGAACTTCCCAAATTTCTTGTCTAACTCCTCACCGGTACCCCTCGCTTCGTCCCTCATTACCCCCATTTGGCCCTCCAATCGCTCACCCTGAGCATCCATCCGGTTCCCCAACCGCTCACTATCAGCCCTCATTCCCACAATTTGGTTTCCCAACCGCTCACCCAATCGCTCAATTTGGCTCCCCATACTCATCTGTACAGCTGCCTGTAGCTGCGCAATGAGGGCCTGCATGTCAATCGGCTGCATGTTAAAGCCCGTTGATACAGCGGGCTCGGCTACCGCGCGCTCTTGCGAGGCGCCATTTTGCGCGCCCGCAACGTCGGGCGCAACGACGCTATTTTGTGCGTCTGCTACCCTCACTGCTTCGCTCTCCTCATGTCCCTCAATTTGGTCCTGGATCGACCCTGCCTCACTCTCCTCTACCGGACCCCAGCCGACTTGGTCTGCCATAGCGCGACTTTCAAAATTCGGGTTTTTATATTTTGTAAAACACAATCAAATTTCGCCGTTATAATTTCGAGCGCGTAAAACGCGCTCCGGATCGAATCTCACTCCTCGACACCAATTGTTACCCTAATGGTACAATTGGTGTTCCAAAATTTGGGCTAAATGAATTTAGTCCCAGGTCCGAATCCGACACTCCTGACACCAATTGTTACGGACACGACTTATTAAGATGTTATGCTGGGCCGAGCGGAATGGCCGCCGTGTTCGCACAAGTTACCCGATTATACTCGAACGTTGACTAAGTCGCGCTATGCTAAATCAATGAAGGAAAGGACACAACGGCTGGATTAAAATGACACGACACCAGGGGTACGGTTCTCAAGACCTCCGGAGGAGGTTATAATATTGCGGAAGGTTAGATTACAAAGACAAGAGAGACAGCATAGAAAGGTGGGCACTTAAACACGGTCTTATCTTAGCCCCGACAGACGACAGATAAACGGGACAAGACTGACTCACACGGGGATTGATGGCAAGGAAGGCGGGTAGTCGATGGCTCAAGGTGCACTCTTGGCTCAGGGACAGAATCGACCCGGTCCGGTCCAGAGATGCGGGAGGTCTCACAGCGCTCGGAGGTGGCGTCTGGTTCTCCTTCGTGGCTGAGGCGCATCTGACGTCACGTCCGGTAGGTGGCTGCGTATATCCGGCGGGGAGTGACACGCCCTCGGCTCGTTAGCTCCGCCCCAGATGGAATCGGTCCGCCCTTCTTATTGGGTGCGGGGGGTTACCGGGCTCCGCCCTTGACGAGGAGCTGACAGTGAGCCCCTTCGTGGTAACCCCGTCGGAGCGCATGGTCAATGGCGGCTAACCAAGCCGGTGTGAGGACGCACACTCCCCGCACGCCGTTGTTGTAGTTGTTGTTTCATGGGGAAGATGGGAGGAGGTATGGGGAGGTCCTAAACTCACTACTGGTGCCATACAATCACATTCTGGTGCAACGAAGAGTCAGAATTAATGGAAACGAGTCCTTAACTGACATAGACTAAGAATAACTAGCAAGAGGTCCGAAAGTTGTCTACGTGAGATGCGGTGGACCTGGGCACGACATTTAATGGGGGAAGAAGGGGAAGGTCGGTTCTACAGAGTGTTGTTTACAGACAATGGGACTAGGGAATGGGGGATTGGGGATAGTTGGGGAGTATTGGGGAAATAAGGGAATATTTACAAGCGGATATGGAGGCCAAGTCCCATATCCGCAACATTGCACCCTTCTCTACCCTCGGGGCGTCCCGACCCGATAAATTTTTACCTATTTTAGTGTGGCACTCAGATGTAGTTCCCTCTACTATTAACTCTACCCTGAGTGCGACAGTTTTACAGATGTTCACAAATGAGTAAATATGTCCCCCTGCGACGTTGCACCCTTCTCCTCACAGAAACACACCCACAGGATAACCGAATCGCGGAAAGAATTCGCAAACTAAACATACAGCCGGTAGGGAGCATTATTTACAAGACTACGCTGATATTTACACTACGATCCAGGACCTGTTTTTGGAGGAACACATGCAGATGTTATGCATAGAGAGAGCACGCATGCCAGCATCGATACACCAACCCACGAGTGCTCTGTGGCCTTACGGCCTTTAATAATGTGCAGAGCACCCCTTCCAAGCACCAAAAGCACCACCCCATCACACAGTCAGCACCATCCGGTGCACCAATAAAATGTTTAATGATCATGGTGTGGTGTCGCAGCCGGCCGATGTTCTGCCGCTGGTCTTGCCTTCGTGTGGTGCACTTGGCCTTCGTACTTCTTTCAAAAATAAAGAAAGGCGCCAACCGCGTCCATTTGCTATTTGTGGCCGTCAGGGGGCCAACTATTAGTGGTTCACCTTGTATGGCATAGGTGCCACGTTGACCCATAGGTCCATCAACGGGTGGTGCTTGCCCGCAAAAGAACTGCGGTCCATTGTGGGTGGCCACCAAAATTGCGGTCCATATGGTGTATCGATCCAGGCAGCAAGCAGCGAAAGTGCAGGCCCACAACTGCGGAGCCAGCACCTCTCTCTCCTCTCTCTCTGCCCCAAAGCCAGATCCTCGGAGGTGGGAGACAAAAGAAAAGACAAGTGAGTAAGGTGGAAGGGCGCAAAAGTGCACGCAATGTAAGGTAATGCACACTGGGGGCACATGGGAACCAGGTGAGACAGGTACGTTCCTACCGTACGCCCCCCCCCCCCCCCACCAGGTAACCTACATGGCCCCTCCCTTACCCCTTACTGTATCCACAAAACACAACACTACCCATAAACATCTATTTTACAAATTAACAAACGTCCCTACTGTCTTCCCCGTTCCTCCCATAAACCAGATTCGTCTTCTCTCCCTCCTAACCAATCAAATTTGCCATTTTCAACTCTCATCAAAATTTGCCATCTCCAACTCAACATCATAATTTGCTATCACCAATTCATCATCAGTCCCTCCTAGGGAGGGAGAGATGGAATCACCCCAATGTCTCATCCACGTCGTGATGCGTCTCACAAATCCTCACAGCAATTCTCATTTCCTGCAACAGAACAAAGAAAACACAGGTGTGGAGTCATCATCATCACCTCAGGTAAGTGGCTGCGTATGGTGCGACAGGTTCATCAATCCTAACTATTTCCTAAATGACTTTAACAACTTTACATTACCCGGGGTCTTTCTCCGGCCAAACCATTGGCCCTCTTACACTATGGGTTCTAAAAACCAATTCCCATTGACCAAACTGTGGTGCTTTTCAATTTGGGGTCTCACTCCCCCGATTCATCTCCCGGTGCCCTCGCACAATTTCTGGGCCGCGACGTGTACCTCTCCCAGCGGGTCTACCCACCTGCACACCCCCACCACTGCAGTTGCCTCCGAGCTTACCTGCTCCTTACCCTAACCTAACTACCTGGGGAAGGCCCTCTGGCGCTCTCCCCACTCGGTGCCCTCTCTGGCACTGGGCTGCCCGATCCACACCCGGGATCCTCAGGCACCCACTCACAACTACCGGCTCCCAGAGCCCACCTGCGGCCTCACCTGGCCGACATCCTCACAGTGGTGGAGTGCCCAACCAACTACACACACTAACAGGCTACACGCCCAGCCATTTCCACAACACTAATGCACCCATCCACAACACCATTCTGCAACCGCACCACAAATGCCAATATCCAACCACAATTTACCTATACCCTCTACCTAACACTTACACTACCCGCCCCGGGTATCCGTGATGGGGGTCCACTCTTCCCCCATTCACACCTTCGCACCATGCACACCACTCCGTACCACTTACTCCAACTCTCTCCACACACCTGTACTTGCACACCTGTGCTCTCACACCTGGTGCCACCTGCACCCTTCTCTCCCCAAGCGCATTCGCGCTGATCCACACACTCACTACTCATCCACTGCTCCACACACCTGTCCAGTTCTCACACACACGGCATCATCTCAGCTAACTACTCCCCTCTGAAACTTGCGCTTCCCAGTCGCCCCTTTAAACTATTGCGCTCCCACGTCATTATCATCCATACTAATCTACCTGCGTCCCCACTACAGGTATCAGTCACTAACTAACCTTAACGTTACCTAACGTCATCTTCGCTAGATCCCTATCAATATCCTAACCCACCCGGGCTAGTTTTCACTGCCATAAACCCCATAAGCTATTGCGCATTTGCCCCACCATGGGAAGGGTGGCAGGGATGCCCCCCTTACCCACCGGGCCCATCGCTCACTACCAATTTTGCACATCAAATTTCAACAAATCAAAAATTTGGCCAATCACTGCCCATCATCTGCCAATCATTACTGCCAATCCTTTGCCAATCATCAAATTTTGTTTTTCTAATTTCGGGGCCAAAACACTATCCTCATCACACAGTCTACTCACTAATGCCTCTCGGTGCGCCAATTCCTGTCCAAAGCCCGGCTTCGTAAAGCCAAGCCATGAATGCGGGTTGTTCTGTGCCAGCGGCTGGATGCGTCCGGCACTCGGTGCAGGGACGGGGGCTTACCCGGGCCGAGATCCCACGCACCATCTCGGCGTGGAGCCATCCAATGTCCCGATCTCGACCTGCCGGAATGCCTCAACAAAAGGTGGTCGCCATGACGACCCTTTCTATCGGGCTGCCCGCTCCGCCTAGTGGAGCACGGACGCGGCCGTTCAAAGCGAGGCCCAGCACGCACCGAGGGCCCGATTCGGCTAAAAGTCGCTCTAACCTCTAAACCGGTTACCGTCGATGCTTCACCTGGACGCTTACACCCCGCAGCCCGTTCCTTCCTCACACATCCAGCCGTTTCCATGCTCCTCGTACCTTTCCTTACACACCCAGGTACACCCATTCCACTCACAGCCTTGGTCACACACCTGACAACCGAACACTTTGGCACACATTCGTTGGTCGCACACCTCACCAACACACCTCTTCGCGCCCCCTCCTCTGTCACCTCCTCTGTGACAATCACAGGTGTGCTCTCATTCGCACACCCAACCACGTGCCTCACCACCAACTCCAGCGTGCATTCCCACTCACGCTCTACCATTCCAGGTGTGCATCCTTCCATCCCAGGTGTACATCCTCGCTCACCTGTCACAACCAACTCACTCTCCTTGTCACTCTCACTACTCTCACCTCCATTCTTGACAGCGCACTCACCCTTACTCTTGACAGCGCACTCTTTCCTCATGCACCTGTCCGTCACACACCTTTCAAGCGCACACTCTCCCGTTACACCCTCTGTAACACTCACCACAGGTGTGCATTCTTCCTTGCCTTTGACAGCGCACTCTTTCCCCATGCACCTGTCCGTCACACACCTTTCTTGCGCACACTCTCCCGTCACACCCTCTGTAACACTTACCACACCGCGCTTCCATGTGCTCCCTCGCACACGCGCTACGACCGACTCACTCTCGCCAGCACCCTCACTCCTTGGCACGCACTTTTTCCTCACACACCCCAGAGTCGGACTTTCTCGCACACCTCCTTTTTCGCACACCAGACCTGTCGCACACTTCACCAACGGCCTCTCACGAACACCCGGGTCCATCTCGACCCCCAAGCTTCTTAAATCCCCTGGCGCATCATACGCACGACCATATTGGTCACCACTTACACCGGGTCCTCTTCCTCTTCGCTTCTCCTCCATCACCTGCGAATCCCTCATCCGGTTAATGAGCACATCATCACGATCCAAACACAGACTTTGGACCAATTCTTTTACTTCCTCCTTTATCTCTTTCTTATCCTCTCTCCGTCGCTTCTTAATTTCGCTCACCCCTTCTTCCACTTCTTCTAATTTCTGCTTCACCTCTTTTATTCCCCGGTACGTCTCCTCAAGCTCGTCCTCCAAGGCTACCTTGACCGTTTCCATGTGCGTCCTCACCTGCCGGTCCTTCGTCTCCATTACCTCTGTCACCTCGTCCAACCTCGTTGTCAGTCCCTCACGTACCATCTGACATTGCGTCTTCGTCACTATCAAGTCGTCTTTTAGTTCTTTCTGTGTCACTTTTAACCCTCCTAATACCGCAGTGTTCCTTTGAACCTGCTCCGTTAGTCCTTTTTGTCCCTCTGTCAGCTGTTCCACCTCCTGCGTCAGGTCCTCTATGCCCCCTTGTAACTTTACAGTCCCCTTTCTCACCTCCTTCTCCATGCGCTCCTTACAGTGCCTCACCTCCTCGCGCACTCCTCCGACCTCCTCACTCACCCCTCTTCTGATCTCCTCTCCCATCACTTGCATCTCCTGCCCAGATGCCACCCTCATCTGCTCCATTTCCTCCCTGTGAGCATCCAGTTTGGTTTCTACCCCGATTTTCACCTCCTCTATTTGCTCTCCCATTTGTTTGATTTCCCTGGCAGATTGTTCCCCTATTTCCCGCAATTTGTCCTCCATCCTATTTTCTAACCCCATTAACCCATTTTTCACCCCCTCTAACTGATTCTCCTGGGCAGCCATTCTGTTTTCCACCCCCGTTAACCCATTCTTTACTTCTTTTATCCCGTTGTCTAACCCCTCAAAATTATTGTCGAACTTCCCAAATTTCTTGTCTAACTCCTCACCGGTACCCCTCGCTTCGTCCCTCATTACCCCCATTTGGCCCTCCAATCGCTCACCCTGAGCATCCATCCGGTTCCCCAACCGCTCACTATCAGCCCTCATTCCCACAATTTGGTTTCCCAACCGCTCACCCAATCGCTCAATTTGGCTCCCCATACTCATCTGTACAGCTGCCTGTAGCTGCGCAATGAGGGCCTGCATGTCAATCGGCTGCATGTTAAAGCCCGTTGATACAGCGGGCTCGGCTACCGCGCGCTCTTGCGAGGCGCCATTTTGCGCGCCCGCAACGTCGGGCGCAACGACGCTATTTTGTGCGTCTGCTACCCTCACTGCTTCGCTCTCCTCATGTCCCTCAATTTGGTCCTGGATCGACCCCGCCTCACTCTCCTCTACCGGACCCCAGCCGACTTGGTCTGCCATAGCGCGACTTTCAAAATTTGGGTTTTTATATTTTGTAAAACACAATCAAATTTCGCCGTTATAATTTCGAGCGCGTAAAACGCGCTCCGGATCGAATCTCACTCCTCGACACCAATTGTTACCCTAATGGTACAATTGGTGTTCCAAAATTTGGGCTAAATGAATTTAGTCCCAGGTCCGAATCCGACACTCCTGACACCAATTGTTACGGACACGACTTATTAAGATGTTATGCTGGGCCGAGCGGAATGGCCGCCGTGTTCGCACAAGTTACCCGATTATACTCGAACGTTGACTAAGTCGCGCTGTTCTAAATCAATGAAGGAAAGGACACAACGGCTGGATTAAAATGACACGACACCAGGGGTACGGTTCTCAAGACCTCCGGAGGAGGTTATAATATTGCGGAAGGTTAGATTACAAAGACAAGAGAGACAGCATAGAAAGGTGGGCACTTAAACACGGTCTTATCTTAGCCCCGACAGACGACAGATAAACGGGACAAGACTGACTCACACGGGGATTGATGGCAAGGAAGGCGGGTAGTCGATGGCTCAAGGTGCACTCTTGGCTCAGGGACAGAATCGACCCGGTCCGGTCCAGAGATGCGGGAGGTCTCACAGCGCTCGGAGGTGGCGTCTGGTTCTCCTTCGTGGCTGAGGCGCATCTGACGTCACGTCCGGTAGGTGGCTGCGTATATCCGGCGGGGAGTGACACGCCCTCGGCTCGTTAGCTCCGCCCCAGATGGAATCGGTCCGCCCTTCTTATTGGGTGCGGGGGGTTACCGGGCTCCGCCCTTGACGAGGAGCTGACAGTGAGCCCCTTCGTGGTAACCCCGTCGGAGCGCATGGTCAATGGCGGCTAACCAAGCCGGTGTGAGGACGCACACTCCCCGCACGCCGTTGTTGTAGTTGTTGTTTCATGGGGAAGATGGGAGGAGGTATGGGGAGGTCCTAAACTCACTACTGGTGCCATACAATCACATTCTGGTGCAACGAAGAGTCAGAATTAATGGAAACGAGTCCTTAACTGACATAGACTAAGAATAACTAGCAAGAGGTCCGAAAGTTGTCTACGTGAGATGCGGTGGACCTGGGCACGACATTTAATGGGGGAAGAAGGGGAAGGTCGGTTCTACAGAGTGTTGTTTACAGACAATGGGACTAGGGAATGGGGGATTGGGGATAGTTGGGGAGTATTGGGGAAATAAGGGAATATTTACAAGCGGATATGGAGGCCAAGTCCCATATCCGCAACAATATATAATTAACTCCCATGTTCTTCCAGCTAAAGAAAGCTCCATAAAGCAACTAAGAGAGGCTACACAAGGTAAGCCCTTTGTTGTTTCAAACTCTACCCGGGTTTCTCTGCAGCTGCAGACATTTACAAGTGGCGCACACATGAGAATCACAATGCTACACGCCCCCTCAGCCGCCGGACCTATCCCATTTCGGGTTTGAAACAGCAAGGGGCTTTCTGTACCTTGTGTAGCTTTTCATTGTTTCTTTATGCAACTTTCTTTGGCTAGAAGAGCATGGGGTTAATTTATTTAACAATCCTAGGCACCTGGTCATCAATCGTCGTGATGCGACTTCGATTTGAGTCACCACATCAGCTGGAGGGTAACTTAGAATATGCATACTTATACATACACATGTACACACATATACATATACACATTTAGCGTGGAAGGAATGACGTCTGAGACATTATGATTCAGAGTAAATTCTCTTTATTCAAACCGCCACCGTCTAACCCTCGCGTCCTCCAGCTCACCCGGTACCGGAAATCCCCCGATAAACCTAAGCTCAAGCGTATTTACATATTATAAAATCAATGGCAAAAAATGCCGCGACAATACTCCCCCTCTTCGTGTGTTAATCAAACGGAAGGTATAAACAAAATACATAATGTTGTCGAATAAGGGATGTTGAATGCCCATGTAAAAATAAGTCACAGCAAAGAGAAATGGTCTGATGATCGCACATTGTAACAAATAGCCAAACCCCTTGCGGCCAATACCTAATTTCCCGGGTATAGTCAGTGAGCACGCGCAAAACAAGGAGTCCCGTGGTCTTGATGTGATGCGTGATCTGGTGTTTGATTGGTTGAATTGTCACCAATGGGCATGTTATGGACGGGAACTCATGCAGTACTTTCTGAAAAGGGCACAAAGGTGTGGCTGTGATCCACCACCACCACCACTTGAGGTGTGGGCACCCCAGATCCCCCTAAGCACCTGATATTCAGCGACAAAACGGTGGATGCTTTTCCGAGAACACGAAGCTGTGTTGAGGCATCCAATAGATAGTGATGTTGAAAAAGGACATTAAAAATCTGCACTCAGGATATCTGGTGTCGGAAATAGTAATCACCCACATACAGTCGTGGCCAAAAATATTGGCACCCTTCCACTTTTTTCAAATAATGCACCACATCTTCCAGAAGATTGTTGAAATAAAAAATATTTTGGTATCCACATATGTATTTCATTGGTTTGCAGTGGAACAAAACAGAACAGCTAAAAAAAAAACACTAACTCCTATCTTAATCCACACAGAAATCCTAAAATGACCCAAACAATATTATTGGCAACTTTTAGAAGTTGTTAGAAACAATTACATTTCAAGCAGGTGATTCTCCTTTACTTTGTAATTGAACTCACCTGTGGTGAGTTGCAGGTGCCTGCAATATTAAAATCAATCATTCAACCAGTTTGAATAGAGAAAAGGAGTCATTCTGCTATTTTGTGTCACTGTGTGTACCGCAATGAGCATGGAGAAAAGAAAGAAAACCAGAGAATTGTCTGAGGAGGTCAGACATAGGATTGCAGCCTAGCATTGACAATCTAATGGCTACAAGTCCATCTTCAGATACCTTGATGGTCCTGTGTCCACCGTATGCAATGATAGCAGGAAGTTTAAGGCCCATGGCATTGTATCCGACCTCCTTGGACATGGCCGCAAGAGAAAACCTGATCGAACATTGCAGTGAAGGATTGTTTGAATGGTGGAGAAAGCACCTCGATCAACTGCCAAACAGATTCAAGCTGACCTTCAGACACAATGTACGACAGTTTCAACTCGCACCATCCGTTGCCAACTAAATTAAAGGGGGTTCTATGGTAGGAGACCCAGGAGAACCCCACTGCTGAGAGAGACCGACTGGAGTCCAAAACACACCTGAATAAGCCAAAATCCTTCTGTGGACAGAAAAGACCAAATTAGAGCTTTTTAGTAAAGCACATCATCTCTATGTTTACAGAAAACAAAACGAAGCCTTCAATGAAAAGAACACCTTCCTTACAGTCAAACATGGAGGAGGTTTAGTGATGTTTTGGGGTTGCTGTGCTGCCTCTGGCACTGGGTACCTTGAATGTGTGCAGGGCATCATGAAATCACAAGATTACCAAGGCATTTTGGAGGGCAATGTTCAACCCAGCGTCAGAAAGTTGGGTCTCCATCGAAGGTCATGGGTCTTGCAGAAGGACAATGACCCAAAACACACTTCAAAAAGCACCCAGGAATGTTTCAAGACAAAACGCTGGACTGTTCTGAAGTGGCCAGCAACGAGTCCAGATTGAAATCCCATTGAACACCTGTGGGGAGATCTGAAAACTGCAGTTGGGAGAAGGCAACCTTCAAATCTGGGAGAACTGGAGCAGTTTGCACAAGAAGAGTGGGCCAAACTGCCAGTAGAGACGTGTCGGAAGCTCATTCATGGCTATAGGAAGAGCTTGACTGCAGTTATTTTGACCAAATGTTGTGCTACCAAATATTAAGTCTCGGGTGTCAATAATTTGGGCAGTCATTTCTTTTTCTTTTCTGATTTAAAAGGACATATTAAGTTCTGAATCAAAAACAAAGGTTCTGTAATATTTACAGTGAAATAAAGAATTGTTGAGACCAAATACTTTTATCAATTTCAATTGATTTTTAGAGAAAATTTTGAGTTATTTGAAAAAAGTGCAAGCGGGCCAATATTTTTGGCCACGACTGTAAATGAGCACCATAAACCCAAATCAAGCTGGAGGAGATGTTCTCCAAAATGAAGCAATGGTAATGTTGCGAGCGGCATGTGATAAATAGACAGGGGCACAGTGCTCACCTCTGCCCCTGGATCCACAAGAAAATGAAGTCTGCAAGTACGATCCATGATGAAGAGAAGGCGATTGACATATGGCCCAAGTGAAATTGTTGCATTTGTTGTGGGCCTCGTCGTTTCCCTGCGGCCGGTACGAGCACGGCTCGACACTGATGAGCATTAGCACCGAAGGTCACGTGGTACCAACACCAATCTGGAGTGTTCACGGAAGGTAAAGGCAAATGGTAGTTTGAGGTATGGCATTTCTCTCTATTCCTACAAGGGGTACACAAAGACGGGCTTAGGGTATATATATGTACATGGTTGCACATGGCTGTGCAACGCCACATGATGTACCACCATCATGTGGCGTTGCACAGCATAGACCTCCAGGAAGAGCTTTTTAAGGTCCGCCATTTCAGATTTCAGCTTTCATTTCATTTTCGTTGATTTAATTTCAGCTTTATCGAAACCTCTGCCACTGATTTAAGCTGGTTGAGCGTCTCGGAAGAGCATGGTTGCTTGGTCGTTTCTGGCGACTGGTTGCATGCTTGTAACTCCTTGTCCGTCCATTCGGATCACGTCAGGGTCACCACTTTATTGTGGAAGAAAAGACTTGTGAGACTTTCGGATTTCCGAGAAATTCTCTTTAATCAAACTCACGATGTTTCCCGCGATGAAGCTAACTCTGAGGGCCTTTCACTTACTCACCACAGGCAGGTTGATGGTCTTTCTGTCTTCTACCGACTCCTCTCCGGCCTTGCCCTCCCCCCCCCCCCCAGCTCTCTGGGCTCTGTCTCCCAAATATTCCGACAGGTCGCACAAGATCTACCTGCAACCCTCTTATGGTTAAACTGCCAAAACCAAGACTCTCTGCTCACCTTCACTCCTTCATTCCTCTTTTCTCCCGCCTCTGGAACAAACTCCCTCACTCTCTTCAATCCCACTCCTCCCTCCAGCTCTTTAAAACAGCTGTTCACCACCATCTCTTATCTTCCCCCATCCAAAACCTTGATCTTTTCTACCCTGGCTAATTTCACCCCAGATCCACTTTTTTGAAATACCAACTTCTTTCCTGGAAGTCCTTGCAGTGTCCTTGTGTTTTATACTTCTCCCACCCCCCCCCCCCTTCCCACGCGGCGTCCCCCCAAGCCCTCTCCCTCTAACAGATCTCTCAATGTCCCTGCTCCCAAATGTTGTGTTTATGTGCTTCCCCTTCTCTCCCCATCTTGTCTACCGCTCCCCTTATTATATGTTTTATGTGTTTGTTTGATTTTTTGTGTGATAAATGTTAGCTTTTGATTTTGGTAGTTTCACCATAAGAGGGTTGCTGGCAGATCTTGTGCGACCTGTAGTAATATTTGGGGGACAGAGCACAGACAGAACTGGGGGAGCAAGGCCGGAGAGGAGTCGGTAGAAGACAGAAAGTCCACCAACGTAGATTCTAATCACTTCATTTTTTAAGTGATTCTTCACCATTGAGTGATATTTCCAACCTGGCGGAGGTTTTCCCCTCTACTGAGTGCCGTTCTAACATTCTCGTCTATAAGGCAACGATAGCACGCAATCAGAGGCAATAAAACTGGTCTGAAGTGATCACACAGTGTGACCCATATGTTACTACAACTCACCAATTATATGATGAATCCGTGCAGATTAAAATCAGCCAGATCTTCGGGAACAGTTCTAAAATATCACGTGTAATCAAATAAGGTGTGCCTCGTGCTGTGGACCGAACCTTTCCCATTTCTCATGTTCCATAAGCAATGAAACGCCATTTTCATTTCATCTATTCTGTCAGAGCACTGGGCCACAGAATAGACTTTTTGGTTTGGCATCCCATATATATATTCTCGAATCTAGCATAAATGAGTAATGCACGAATCTAATTGGTAATTAGTGTTTGGTCTGCTTGAGCAACACATGTTCTGAATTCCGAAACGGAGGTCTGCTGTTTAAAATGGGAAGCCTGATGCATGCGATGAACATTTATGGAAATGTAGCAAGCAACATCAGTGGGCAAATTTTCACAACATCGTTAAGAACATTACAGAATGTTCTCATCTATCCCTGCCATCTGCTCATCCTTTGTAAGTGTTCCCTTACAATGCAAGCTTCTGCTGCCTGACGATTTGTTTATACTGGATAAAGCAATCATTTTGAAACGTGTATAAAACATAACTGCTAGCATCTTTGTCTTCTTGATTCTGTTTACCTTGTTTGCCATCAGGTATGAATTGCCTGTCATATCTCATACCTGTCACTTCTCCCATTTTGACTGAGAGTCTCCCATTTTTGGAGATGCCCTCAAAGAGAAAACTATCTCCCGGGCAGGTTGCGTTCTCAGGCCTAACTTAGTGCAAGATATTTCTTAACTGCCTGGTATCCTGGTCGATTGATGCACTTTGTTCGTCACAAGATGCTCGTCAGTAAGAATGGCATTCTTCTCAAAAACCCCAAAAGTAATAAAAATATTTTTTCAAAAATACTAACATTATGTATCTAGCCTTAAATGTCATCCTGTACCTTCTTGCTCTCCCACATGACAAATTTCCTGAAAAACTTTTCTGGGAAACCTGGCAGGAAATATCCTCGTCTTTCAAGTAATAATTGTCCAACTGTAATAATCAATGGCTGTCATTTTATAGTAAACTGGCGGAAGTACCCGGCGTTGCCTGGAAAAGAAGGTGGAGGGGGGGGGGGGGTGGGGTTGGGAGGTGAGGAAGGAGGAGCATGGTGACGTGGTGGGTAAGGTGGGAAGGCAGATGAGGCATAAGGGGAAAAAGGGGAGAAGGACAAATTTACGCCTGTGAAGAATTGTGCTTTAACCTCAGTTTGATCCAGGTAAAAAACGTAATTTAATTACCCTCTGCCACCACCACCAGGTGGCGCTCTTCGGGGAATATGTACATATTTGCATAGAGAATTTAAACCGACAAAGGATGTCATTTTATATGACATCATCATCATCATTTAAACCGATTGTCATCATCATTTAAACATCATCATTTAAACTGAAATTTAAACCGATGACATCATCATTAACATATCTTGTTCTCCATGGGGAGCACTTGACAACGAGCCATACTTCAATTTTTTCCATGGAGCAATTTTAGAGCTATAGAGGTGCAAAGATTTTCCAAGATGGCACCCGTACCATGTGACCTATGACGTCACAATTGTGGCTAAAATTCTACAGGCGGAGGCGCTCCCATGGTGAAACTTTCGTGTCAAACGGACCAACTGTTGCCGAGAAAATGAATTTTTAAAATGCAGACACATATGCCACACGTACGCACCCGATCGTCTAGCCCTGCTTTTTGTTTCGCGAGCGCAGCGTTACGAGAACAGCACTTGGTAGAACGCATACCTCCGCCAGGTTGAACTGTTTACGTTTTGTATCCCACTGATAGGCCGGATCTGGATTTGGACCTGAATCAAAATCTAATCGGCTTGTCATTGTCACCTGCCCAACTCATCCACCAAGTTCTGTCATAACCCCGTCCATAACGTTTTGAAACGTCGTGCTGTGTATCGTTTTTGCCCTATCTCCCAATTATGAAGAATCACTTTAAAAATAAAAAAAATTCTAGTATCTGGATCTGGAACTGGATCTTCACCGAAATCGAATCAATTCGTCCTTTTCACACACCACACCTATCCACCAAGTTTCGTCCGAATCCGTCCATGACGTTTTGAGATTTCCTGCTCACAGACAGACAAACAGGGCTGAAAACATAACCTCCGTCCACCTTTGGTGGCGGAGTAATGAGTAAAAAGTAGAAAAGTATTTTGGAATAAAGAATTCGACACATTGAATGGACAATTTATTATAATGGAAAAGTAAGTGGGTTATAAATTTAATACACATACCGTGTAAAGTGCAAGCTGTCTGTGACCTTATTATCTACTCTCCGCTGGATGTAGATATAACTTAGGCTGTAAAACTTATTGTAAAAGATGTCGCGTGAAGCAAGCGAAGAAAAATAAAAGACGAGTGAACTTTCAGATTTTTTTGAGAACATTTGAGAATGCCAATTAACTTCAAAGCTGTTTAAATGAAATATAAATTCTTCATTAATTTGAATTCCAAACTTTTGGAAGAGTGAAGTCGCTTAGGCTCTCAGAAGTGCAATTTTAACTACACTTGTATTACTTTTGTAAACTCGCATCTGAAGGAGGCAAGTTTGGAAGGGTGGAATAGAATAAAATGCAAGGGTGGAACAGAATAAATGTTCCTCAAGGAACTGTGCGGAAGGGTGTGTTAGCGCAGCAATGGCCGTGATGGGACATGTTTGTCACATGTTGCAAGCAGCATTAAAGCAGCTAATTCCATTGCTGTGCTAATGCGTAAATTACTGAAGAACAACACCGCAAGAGAGCAGCCAAGACAACATGGCAGCCAGCCTGAGGGCATGCGAACAGTTGCCAGAATAATATATCTAAAAGGGTGAAGTACTGTAACACAGAAGGCTCTATGAATACCATAACCTGTAGTCTAATACCATAACAGCCAAGATTTAATGCTACTTACATGAGTATAAAATATGAGGAGCTGAGCGGCACCCTGGTAAACTACCTTTTGAATTCCCCAGGCAATTGGGACCTCTTCGGGGAAATTTGTTGCTTTGTGGACAATGACTGCGGGCAACACCATGATGGAATGCATGAGGTGTGAATGAAAATGGCGAGCAATGACCGTCCTGGTCGAGTTGTTCAGAGAGATTTATGTGTGCTGTAGGGTGTAACACTTTCGAAGGCCAGGAGATCTGCCCAAACATCACCATAAAGTCACCTTCACAGTTTGCAGCTATTGTGCATTGGATGTAGCAAGTTGGCAGCTCTGAGAGAAGAATGGATCTCCCTGCGCAATAAAGAAAGTCATCAAAAGTACAACCGTGACAGTGGATGGCAGCGCATCCTTTAGCAATGCTTTTAGACAGGTTACCCACTGCTCCTTTGTATCATCGAGACAGATTTAGTATAGTGGGATATTGAAAGACATTTATGCCTTCAAGATGATTATCGGACTCACCTGCATTTCAGGCTCGATCGGTGCTGAGGGAAAAGCAGTAGATTTCGACCAATTCTCAAGCACAACTTTATTGAACAACAATGCTTTTAATTTGACCAAAATTAAAAGACAAGAAGAAAAAAAAAATTTGTTGTTTTATGTGATTTTTAAAAATGTCATCAAGATTCAAAACTTATGGCTGTCAAGATATGGGGCCAGAGTACCCATGATTTGTGGCTGCAGTCTTCCTCAAGCACTCATTGAGCTGGCTTTGGGTAGCCAGGTCATAGAAAGACTTTATGTTTCGTATGACAGGATTTTAAAAGAAGATGAATCAAATGGGTTGAGTGGATGAAGAAAGCTTCTTCAAATGCTGACCTTTTCTGCAAGGCAATAGGTTTCCCCTTATTGACCATATAATCCAATAGCCAGCGTGGAACATCTTCATTCTCATGATTAATAACACAGCTGCCCAACCATTTATGATCATTCCCCAGGTTGAAACTTTTTCTGCAACAGCTTTAGGACTTCTGAGCTTGTTCAGAATATTCCTCACTTTGATCCCTCAAAGCGATCCTCTGTGCAATGTGATGTGGAATCTGTTTCTTTTGTAACTGCTATTAAACGAATCCACAAAATGTTTCGCAATCTTTGCACCTGCCCTGGACAACATCGAGTCCGTTTTGTCTGATATCATAGAAAAACTGGCCCAGTTTCATTCCCAATCAAATGCAATCGGTGGATCAGTGCTTGAGTAGCGCAGACCATAACTTGACGGCTGCACGGAGTCGGCCTGAGTTAGAGATGTGTCATTGGAACAGGTGTCCCTAAACCTCTCTGTGCCCCAGGCTTGATACTGGATCCCCGGCTGTTTTCTGTCTACACATTACCTATTTGGGAATTATTGATAAATAGGATTTGCTGTACCATGTGTACGCTGATGATGTTTAGCCTTACACATTTTGCCTGTAAAGTTGACCATTCCTTGAAAAATATCAGAGCTCAAAAAATTGATGAACAATAATTACCTGATATTGGATGAACAAAAGACAGAGTTCATTCATTTTGGTTCTGTGCAAGAGGAAAATGGTAGTGGTTTAGCTCTTATATGGTTGGTGATTCTCAGATCCAGACTACAAATTGAGTAGCAATCGTGGCATGATACTTGCCACTGTTACGGATTCGTCACTTCCGTTGTGGTGGTTTGCATCCACTGTAAATATTTCTGATTCCATGTATTATTATTATTGTGGTTTGAGGGAAATCGCAATTATTATTGTAAAAAGGTTAGTGTTTTAAATGAAACCGGAAACCGGATCGGGAGAAAACCGGAAGAAGACGAGGAGAAAGGAGGCGGAGCGAGCGAAGTTGGAGGAGAAAGCCGAGTCGCTCCGCATTCTGAAGCGAACTTTCGGGTTTCCGGGAAAGGAATTCCTGCGACCGAGTGGTCATTGCTGTGACCAATCAACCTGCGTGTCAGGTTTTTGGCGGTGGATTCCGAAGAGAATTATCGCCGGGCCATCCCGTCTCAAGAGCGGGTCGTCGGCCATTTTGACTCGCGCAGGACTTGTGCTTCGCTCGCGGTTTCATCTCTTTTCGACCATCTCCACCGCATTCAGACGTCGATCTGGGGCGTGTGTGTGACGTGGCTTTTTGAAGGTTAATTCATCCATACCCGAGTGTGTGATCTCTCAGTTGCCTGTAGGGCGCCTTTGGATTCCCCAGTCGCCTTGAGGGCACCTTTGTACAGCTTCGGCTGTGTATCAGGGCTTGCCATCCACACGGAATTCTGGTCTCGATTGGACCTCGTTCTGGCGATCGCTGGAGCGAATCAACTTCGTTTTGAAGCCGGGAATAAGAGACATTGGGGAATGTTCTTGTTTCACTCACTTGGAGCACAGTGCTTTATATATTGCAAAACTGATGGTACCATCATAGGACATAGTGATTGTACTTTGGAATACTATTGTTGTTGTGCTGTTATTCTTGTGTGATCTTAATACAATATTTGTTTGTGAGTAACAATTGGGGTGGCTTCTCTATTGATCTTTGACACACAGCATAACACATTTTTCTGCCGTGACTCCTCTCGGGGCTCGGAGGTACACCGTGACCAGGGGCTCGGGGAAGAGCACGTAACACCACTAATATGATGATGGAGCCTCAAATTCCATCAAACCCAATGTTTAGCATCGACGAGATATTCACAAAAATAGGAAGTACCCACAGGCAACAAAACAGCTCGTTCACAGATTCGTCACCTCTTGCTTGGACGCATGCAACTCTACATTATTTGTACAACCCCAGGGTAATGTAAAACAATTCCAAAAAATACAGAATTCCACTGCACATCTGGTGACATGCTGTCTGGATTCTCAAGTCTAAGTCATCTTCACACATCAAATCCATTTTGCAGCATCATCCCTGGCTCCGTAACAAGCAGAGGCTGGAATATAAACTCTTGATTATAACTTACTAGCAACGGTACCCGCTCTATGGGCGGGGCTTCAATAGGGAGGCCCAAATGAAAAGGCAAAATATCGGAAATTGAAGGCTTTTTTTATTTTAAACGATTTATATAAACATCCGTTAAATCATATCACACGCAAATCATCAAAATCTAAACTATTTGTAGAATTTCAATAAAAGCCACATCACTGTTCATATCGGTAAATATTAGTCCATCGTGTTTGGAAAAATTGGAAATTGAAAAAATTGGAAAAACAATATAGCCTATTTTACTCCAGGGGGTCCCAGGATTACCCACCCAAAATTTCGTTGCGATCGGTTCAGCCGTTTTTGCGGTACCTGGGAACAGACAGACAGACAGAAAGACAGACATTTGGTGAATTATAGTAAAATGATGTAATAAGTGATCAAGCTCCAAAGTACGTTTCAGAACTAGTCCATATTCAGGTAACCAGTCGTTACGGTCTTCATTCAAGTAATACATCCAGACTGGCTGAAAAGAGTCTAGAATATCTTTAGTTGTGGCGGCCCCTTTGCCTTTTTAATAATCTTTGGAGTGAAGAGGGGAATGGCGATTAAGGATAATGGCGGGAAGCTAGTGACAGAGAGGGGGCCCAGAATTGAAGGTATGGGAGGGCTATTTCAAGGAGCTGTTGAAACGGGGAGGAAGCGATGATAATCTGAAACTTTCATGTTATGTAGAGGGGAATTGGAATTGGTAGAGATTACAGAGGAGCAGCCACAGACAGCATTAAAGAAAATGAATGTAAGGCATTGATGAGGTGTGAACAGCGATGCCAATTGCAGAGGGAGAAATCAGAGTAAGTTGGACGAAAAGGCTGTTGAATGTGTGTATGAAAGAGGGTTAAATTCTGGGGGATTGAAGGACAGGACTAATTGTGACGATCTAGAATGAGGAAGGGCGATGTTCAAGATTCGGGAAGTACACCTCGGCATTACACTCATAAGTCATGTCATGAAGGTATTGGAGAGGATTTCTGGATGGGAGGATAAGGAAGAGTGTGGAGTTGGATATCTATTAGTGAAGAGTAGTAGGTGTTTAAAGTGGGTAGAGCGATAACAGATGGGATGTTCATGCTGAGACTGCTGGTGAAGAAGAGGTTGGAGGTGCAAGGTGAAATGGTATTGGGATTTGTGGACCTGGAGAAGGCCTACGGCACTGTTCCGATAGAGATGGTGATGGCGACACTGAGATGGATGGGAGTGCTCGAAACAGAAGTTAGGTTGATGGAAGTGATGTACAAGGAATGAATGGAAAACATTTGGTTGGTCCTCGGATGTCGGAGGAAGGAATACAGTGTGACCATCCAAAACCTTGATTTTTTTCTACCCCTGTTAATACACCCCAAATCCACCTTTCTCAAATTCCGTTTTCTATCCTCAAAGTCCGAGTCATGTCCATTTTTTTTTTTTTTTACCTTGTCCCCCAGGCCTCTTCCTTCCACAGATCTACCGATGTCCCTGTTTACTGTTGTTGTGCTTGTGTGCTTCCTTCTCTCCCCCTCTCTTATCTCCTACTCCCCTTTATTATATGTTTTATCTGTGTGTTTCTGTTTATGGTTTTCTGTGTTTTATTTGTTAGCTCTTACACGAGCCTCGACCTTGCATAAAGGAAAAAACAAACAAAAAAAACCATCGGTTTGAGGCAAGGAATCTCTCTCTGCCCACTCATGTTTATCATAGTGATGTAAGTAATAAGCAGGAAGGAAAAATGAAACGTATTCTGGGAGAATGTTGTATGCGGACGATCTGGCTATTGTAGTGGAGAGTAGGTGGGATATGCAGGAAGTACTGGGGTGGTGGAAGGAGGCATTTGAAAAACATGGGCTGAAGATGAGTATGGAGAAGACTGAGTGGATGTTGGTCAGGCAGCAAAGAAAATAAATGAATATCAGGTTAGAGGGAAGAAGATCAGAAAGGAAAATAAGTTTGAGTATCTGTAAGGGGGGAGAAGGGGCATTAACCAGGGATGGTAGATCGGCAGAGTTGCGGAGAAAGTTTCAGGTTGGTGCAAATGCATGGATGAGGATGGAGGGATTAATGGCAGGAGACAGTAAAATATCGAAATTGAGAGGGATAGTTCTGGTGCCTTGCGTAATGTGGTGACGGGCATCTGGAGATGATGGCACTGACAGAGAAACAACAACAAAGGCTGCAGGTCTGAA